>NC_089496.1:82225588-82493253 GCF_036850765.1 Saccopteryx bilineata
CACTTTGGGGAGTTCCGTCACCTTCCTTCAGTTTTAGTTTCCTCGTACTCAAGTCGTCTGTTCGGGCGCCACTTGCCGCGGACCAGCGCAGCTTCCAAATAACGGTGCGGAATTAAGGAAACACACTTTGTCAGAACAAAACCGATGGGACCGGGAGGACTCCTCAAACTGCCTGGCAGCATCTGAGTGCCTCACAGCCCCAGTTCGCTTTATTATATGGACCTATGCAAATCAAGGACCCTGATACAAAGTTGCACATCAAAGGCTAAGACAGGAACTCTCCCAAGGCAAAAACAGGATACATTAGTGAAATTTACAAACATCTGAAACAAACAGAGTCAGAAGAAGGGTATGTATATTGCTTCCTGCAACCCAAGGAAGCAAGTGGAGTGGGTGCAAATACTCAGCATCAAAGCCAAATATGGAGATGGAGGGGGGAGAACTTAGCCTTTTGCTAAGCCTTGAATCTATAATGGCTTCCTGCCATTAATGGTCCACAACAACTTTGTATCAGAGATATCTCTGATTTGTTAATGACTTTGCTCTGCCTTGTAAATAAAGAGTTTGGGGGTGGAGACTTGTTCTTGCAAGCTATTGGCTATGCAGAGACCTCCTGATCCCATCCTTTTTCTCTCTGAGTTTATCTTTTTCGTTCTGCAATGTTCTCACTCAGGACCTGGACAATTACTAGCCGCTGGTCCAGGGCAATTTCTGGTCCTGGAAAAAGAGCAGATTTTAATACAGTTTATATATATATTTTGAAATCTGGTCTCTCTGTCACTTTTATCTTTAGAGCCATCCTTTGCTTGAGAAACTTATGTCTTATCTCTTTATCATCTTTCTGGGTTCAAATACTTGGCTATTTTTCTCTTCACAGAAGGAAGAAAATATTGAAATAAAGGAGCTGGACTAGACCTTAGAAATCATCTCATAAAATTTCTTACTTCCTCATCTTAAGAGCAATGGAATAATGGCTCAGGGAGGCAAAGAGCTTTGCATATAATCACACACAGGGTTAATATCAGAGCTGAGCTGCTAAGTCGAAGGGTTTTTGTTTCCTCAAATATTAGATTTTTAAAAATCACCTGAATAAGGAAACACTTAACATTTAACTCTCTTCTACACAAACATAAGAAAACTTCAAGATTGTGAAAGTTTGTGATAACCTGTGTTACCCCATATAGTAAGGCCATCAGACGTTAGGGAACAGCATGTTTTTTTTCTTTTATTTATTGATTTTTTTTAGAAATGGAAGAAGGGAGAGAAATAGAGAGTGAGAGGAAGAGAGAATAATATTGATTTATTGTTTCACTTATTCATGCCATCATTGGTGATTTTTCTTTGTGCCCTGTCCTAGCAGTTGACCCAGAACCTCAGCATGTTGGGACAATACTCAACAACTGAGCTAGCTGGCCAGGGCTGGGAGCCAGCTTGGCAGAGTAAAAAACAGGGGTACAGGGAACTAATTACTTTTTTACATTGAGGTTACTTTATGAAACCTCAATCAGAGCTCAGAAAGAAACTATATTGTTAATGTAAGGTCGGTAGATAATGGGGGATGGTCACTTGGGAAACTCAGACCCGCGAACTTTGGCTAGGACCGCCCACAACCAAGCGCGCCAAAGGAGGCTTCACAGGAACTGTTTGGAAAAAAGTGACCATCTACTAGTCAGTGAGATTTCACCACGTCATGTTAGCTCGACTTCCCTAGAGGGACCCCTTTAAATATCTCCCACATGGTTTAATCCATGCAACTTCCCTGGCCTCCATCTTACCTCGCGGCCAGGGAACCTTGCCGGATGGGGTGTGCGCTCTGTACTGAATAAAGCCTTTTTGTTATTCCACACTTGGTGGTTCTGAGCCCCGTTCCTTCCTTCTCGGCGGGGAAGAATACCTTACATTTTGGTGCCAAAAACCCAGGAGGAGTTGAAGTCCGCAAGGACCGCTCCTCTTCCCCATCCCCTCCGAGAAAGAACCAGGATCTCCTGCCTTTCACCCACTTCGGTGCACGGTGCAGTAAGTCCCCTGCCTCCAGCCTTCCTCTCAGTTCTTTTTTCCGAGACTCCCTGTCTGAAACCGTAGCTACGTCAGGGAAGTCTTTTCCGTCTGTCCAAGTGCGTGTGCTTGTCCCCAAGCACATCCACTTTACCTTTTCTATCCGTAGCCAGACCTTGAGTTTTTAGGATGCTAATACTCAAATCTGACCACTCCGAGGACTGAGGGCAGCTGTGGGGGCACAGGAATCTCCCTCCCTAAGGAAGGAGAAACTGTTTTCTCCACTGTGGCCAGGCCACAGAACCCACTGAATTAGCCTCCTGAAGGGACTTTTGGTGTTAACACCCTCACCAATTTAAGTATCACCAAAAAAGCTGGGAACTGATTGGAGATCTCTTACATATACGGCTTCTAATTATTCACGAACCTGTCCTTAATCTCTGTTCCACCTATTCCACTGTGCAGGCCTTTTTCTGGCCAGAGAAACCTCACCTAAAACCTCCACTCCTGATCTTTCCTTCTCCGTGGACTCCCAACACTCTCTTCCTCCTGTCTGACCCCCAGAGGCACCCCTCTCTCGGGACTTCTCCCTGATCCCTCTGTGGACCTCATTTGTGCTTGGGTCTCTTCCCTCTGAGAGCCCCCTCCCCTCCCTTTGCAAAAACCTGTTTCTTATTCGCCATCTACTACCATTTCTCTTTCTTCTCCCCTGCTGG
Source organism: Saccopteryx bilineata (assembly GCF_036850765.1). Classification (NCBI taxonomy): domain Eukaryota; kingdom Metazoa; phylum Chordata; class Mammalia; order Chiroptera; family Emballonuridae; genus Saccopteryx; species Saccopteryx bilineata. The sequence goes on from NC_089496.1 coordinate 82,228,300, forward strand.
CCAGGGGCCCCTCCCTTCACTGTGTTCTTAAGTCTCTCCCCCGTCAGGCCATTCTCAGCCTGGCATTGGCTCTAACACTGTTTTTGTTTGTGTGTGTGTGTGTGTGTGTGTGTGTGTATTTTTTCTGAAGCTGGAAACGGGGAGAGACAGTCAGACAGACTCCCGCATGCGCCCGACTGGGATCCACTCGGCACGCCCACCAGGGGGCGACGCTCTGCCCCTCTGGGGCGTCACTCTGTTGTGACCAGAGCCACTCCAGCACCTGGGGCAGAGGCCAAGGAGCCATCCGCAGTGCCCGGGCCATCTTTGCTTCAATGAAGCCTCGCTGTAGGAGGGGAAGAGAGAGACAGAGAGGAAAGAGAGGGGGAGGGGTGGAGAAGCAGATGGGCGCTTCTCCTGTGTGCCCTGGCCAGGAATCGAACCCGGGACTTCTGCACGCCAGGCCGACGCTCTACCACTGAGCCAACCGGCCAGGGCCCAACCCCAATTTTCTTGCAGGAAGTTCTGGCCTTGTGCTGCCTTTGGCTCCAGCATTTCCTGTGGGATCTGGGTGCCAGGCTCCACACGAGCCCTCCTCCTCTTATTCCCAATACCGCAAACCCTTATCCAGGATCTGTGAACACGGCATTTAAAGTTTTTAACAGTCCCAATTAGTAGAAACAGACCAAGGTTGTTCGCCAGGCCCACATGCAGCAGAAGGTAACGCTCCAAACCCCAGCTCTTGTTGCAACCCTGAGACCAGCAGAGCCACCAGCAGCTTGCTTTAAGTGTGGCAAGCAGGACCACTGGTCCCGGCAGGGCCCCTGCCGGCGGCTGCCCACTGAGCCCTGCCCTGACTGCAAGCAGCCCAGTCACTGGCGGAGTGATTGCCCCTTTGGGCAACGGGTTTTTCCTCAGCACCTCTATGTGGAGGACAAGCCGCCCGAATGGGAAGACCAATCCAGCCAGGTGGGTGCATCGCTCGAACTCCTAGGACATGGCCTGGACTCGGAGAACCCAGGGTATGCTGCAACTAGTGGGTAAGTCCATCTCATTTCTTGTGGACATGGGGGCTACCTTCTCTGTTTTGCCATCACACTCTGGACCTCTAGTTCCCTCACAGGTCTCAGTTATGGGAATGGATGGAACCCTTCCTTTCCCCTTTTTACGCCACTCCTGACATGCAGTTCTGCCTCAAGCTTGCCTTCTTACAGGACCACTGGCAGTCAGAACCACTGGACTCCATCCATCTCCAGCTCACCAAGAGGCTGGACCCTTAAAATCCCTCTATTACTCCTCTTTTTTTAAAAATCCTTACAGGACCGCATCCACGAAGTTTCTCTAGTCATGGCCACACAGATGTTCCTCCTGACACCCCTCAAAACCACCACCTTCTGATCTCCCAGTCCCCACGATGCTCCTAATCAGCAGGAAGTAGCCAGATGAATAAATAGCACCCCTTTTCTATTTAACAGAAAAGGTCAGAATGTAAGGTCGGTGGATAATGGGGGATGGTCACTTGGGAAACTCAGACCCGTGAACTTTGGCTAGGACCGCCCACAACCAAGCGCACCAAAGGAGGCTTCACAGGAACTGTTTGGAAAAAAGCGACCATCTACTAGCCAGTGAGATTTCACCACGTCATGTTAGCTCGACTTCCCTAGAGGGACCCCTTTAAATATCTCCCACGTGGTTTAATCCGTGCAACTTCCCTGCCTCCATCTTACCTCGGGGCCAGGGAACCTTGCTGGGTGGAATGCGTGCTCTGTACTGAATAAAGCCTTATTGTTATTCCACACTTTGTAGCTCTAGCCCTCTTCCTTCCTTCTCAACGGGGAAAAATACCTTACAGTTAATCCAACACACGGCCTGTTTTTCTTTGCTCTTGGTGATCATCAAAATCCTTAACAAAGTACATATGGGAGCCTGACTGGTGGTGGTACAGCAGATAGAGCATTGACCTGGGATACTAAGGTTCCAGGTTCAAAACCTGAGGTCACCAGCTTGAGCATGGGGTCACCAACTTGAGCAAGGTGGTGCTGGTTTGAGCGTGGATCATAGACGTGACTCCATGATTGCTAGCTTGAACCCAAATGTCACTGGCTTGAAACTCAAGGTCACTGGCTAGAGCAAGAGGTCACTTGCTCTGCTGTAGCCCCCAGGTCAAGGCATATATGAGAAAGCAATAAATGAACAACTAAGGACCCTCAAGGAAGAATTGATGCTTCTCATCTCTCTTCTTTCCTATCTGTCTATCCCTATCTGTCCCTCTCTGTGACTCTCTTTCTGTCTCTGTCAAAAAAAAAATAGCAATGTCAGGAATACAATGAAAGAACAAAATGACAAGTTCAACCAAAAAATGGGAAAAAGAACCAAACAGAAATTTTGGAACCCAAAACTACAATTACTGAAGAATTCAACAGTTTCAATAACAGACTGGAAGAAGCAGAGGAAATAATCAGTGAGCTAGAGGTCAGATCATTTGAAACTAACATTTCAGAAGGACTAAAAGATCACTTCTCAGCCTCTTGGCTAAGATCAAATGCAGAAGAGCAAATAGAAAAGATAAATGAAAAGAAATGAAGAAAACCTATGGGATTTATTAGACACCCTCAAGAAAAATAATATATGCACCATGGAAGTCCTAAGAAAAGAGGGGGGCAGGGGAAAAGGGCTTATTTAAAGAAATAATAGCTGACAACTCCTCAAAACTAGGAAGAGATTTGGACATTCAACGTCTTGAAGCTATATACAAACCCAAAGTTTGCATTTGAAGCAATTGTCTCCAAACACACAAAATGAATCTGTTTAAAATCAAAGACAAAAAGAGAATTTTAATTTTTATTTATTCATTTTAGAGAGAGGAGGGACAAGGAGGGAGGGGAGGAGCAGGAAGCGTCAACTCCCATATATCCCCTGACCAGGCAAGCTCATAGTTTCAAACTGGTAACCTCTGCATTCCTGGTTGATGCTTTATCCACTGTGCCACCACTAGTCAGGCCTTTAAAAATTTTTTTTATTAATTTTAGAGAGAAGAGGGAGAGAAAGAGAGAAAAGGAGGATCAAGAGAGAATTTTAAAAGTGACAAGAGAAATTTCTACCATAAAATGGAAAGGCTATTAGCAGAATTCTCAACAGAGATATTGTAGACCAGGAATAAATGGGATGATATATTCAAAGTAGTAAAAAGAAGAAGCTGCCAACAAAAAATACTTAACAAATCTTGCCTTCAGAAATGAAGGCAAGATACTTTCCCAAATAAACTAAAGCTGAAGGTAATCATCACCATTAAATCTGCCTTACAAGAAACGGCAACATATTTGAGAACCTGAGAGAAATGGATAAATTCCTAGAAACATACAACCTAGGAAGACTGAATCATAAAGAAAAACTTTAAAAAATATGAACAAACTAATAACAAGTGAGAAAATTGAATCAGTAACCAAAAATCTCTCAACAAACAAAAGTATAGGACCAGATGGCCTCACTAGTGAATTCTACCAAATATTTAAAAAATAATTAACACCAATCCTTCTCAATCTCTTCCCCCAAAAATAAGTACAAGAAAAACTTTCAAACTCATTTTATAAAGCCAGCATTGTTCTGATATGAGAGACAGAAAATGACACTAAAACAAATCAAAACAAAACTACAGGTTATATTGATGATGAACACAGATGCAAAAATCTTCAACAAATTACTAACAAACTGAATTCAACATCACATTAAAAGAATCTATACCATGACCAAGTGGGACTTACTCCAGGGATGCAACGGATGGTTAAACATCTGCAAATCAACTAATGAAATACACTACGTCAACAGAGTGAGGAATAAAAATTACACAATAATCTCAATAGATGCAAAAAACCACATTTGACAAAAGTCAATACTCTTAAAATAAAAATTCCAAACAACTAGGTACAGAAGAAATTTACCTCACAAGATAGGTCAAATATGAAAAATTCACAGCAATACCTCCAATACTGCCCAATCCAGCTATGTGGAGGTTACCAGCGTCCTTACTAAGAGCACCCAAAACCAGCCTCAGTAAGTATATTCCTGGCAGTATTACTTCCCCCAAAGTTTCTCGATCTCCCAAAACATGTGTCCTCAGTTCCAGGGTGGTACTTCCTGCTTCCCCGGATAAGGTCAGCTAAGTAATTTGAAGATCGGGTATCTGAAGTTTTGATTATAGGGTAATCTCATTGAAATAAAATCATTTTTTTTTTCATTTTTCCGAAGCTGGAAACGGGGAGGCAGTCAGACAGACTCCTGCATGTGCCTGACCGGGATCCACCTGGCATGCCCACCAGGGGGCGATGCTCTGCCCCTCTGGGGCGTCGCTCTGCCACGACCAGAGCCTCTCTAGCGCCTGGGGCAGAGGCCAAGGAGCCATTCCCAGCGCCTGGGCCATCTTTGCTCCAATGGAGCCTCAGCTGTGGGAGGGGAAGAGAGAGACAGAGAGGAAGGAGAGGGGGAGGGGTGGAGAAGCAAATGGGCGCTTCTCCTGTGTGCCTTGGCCGGGAATTGAACCCAGGAATTATGCATGCCAGGCTGACGTTCTACCACTGAGCCAACTGGCCATGGCTTCCTCAGACTTTTTGAATCTCTTTTCCTTTTTCTTTTCTGCTTTCTTGCCTTTATTCAAGTTTTCCTCCAACTCACTGATTTGATCCTCATCTCTATCCATCCTGTTTTTAATTCCTTCCATTGTGTTCTTCATTTCTGATATTGTATTTGTCATCTCCGACTGATTCTTTTTTAATATTTCAATATCCTGTTTTGTACTTGCTATTTCTTTATTTAGATGTTCGTAATGACCATCCATTGTTGTTCTAAGATCCCTAAGCATCCTTACAATCATTATTTTGAACTCCGCATCTGGAAGTTTGGTTATTTCCATAACACTCAGTTCATCTCCTGAAGGTTTCTCTTGTGGTTTTATTTGGATTACACTTCTTTGTCTTCTCATTATGTCTGTATTTGGGTATTTTGTTTGTAGAGCTGGTTGAGTCTAGGCTTGGTGTTGTCTGCCTCCAGTTTTCAATTGTGTTATTTCTAGGTCTTCTTGGGTTGGCATCAGCTATTATTTGTAATCCACTTTCAGGTTTGGGCCACTTTGAAGTCTTGATTTGTTTGTTTTCTTAACAGGTGATAGTCTTGTTTACTGATCTCAGCAGGGGGCTTCCTTGAAACTGTATCCAGGAATGTGGTGGGTGTAACCTGAGACTCTGAAGGCCTGTTCTACCAATTAATATCTCTGGGGGCAGGGTATTTTCTCAGCTTCAGTAGGGGGAGGTGTCTTTCACATCTCCATGGGGACCTGAGTTATTAGCCCCTCCTCCCCCACTTCTTGTTTTCAGCTGTGTCTTGTTGTGCTGATTGGAACTGGAGAGATGTCTGGAGATCTGTGATCCGGAAGTAATTTAGTCTTTTGTTTTGTGGAAGGATCAGTCCCTCCCCCAGCTATGGCCACCTCCATCACTGGATGAGTCAGCTTTTTAGGTTGTCCCGTGCATTACTCTGCCCCTCACCATCTATCCCTCTCTCTCCCCTTTCCACTTGGAAGATAATCGGTCCTTTCAACACACCTCACTCCCTGGTTGCCAGGCACATGGCTTTGAGCAGTATTTTCTGCTCTTTACCCAGGAGTGAGAGCCCCTCTGGGCTCTCAACCTCACCTCCCCTATTCCTGTAAGCAAGGGAAATTCAGGCACTCTCTACCAGGTTTGTTGTGGCTTCTTCTTTCCTCCTTGGTTTTTGAGAGCTGTTCTTGTAGTCCAGAGTTGGTTTTTCACGCTGATTGTTTCTAAATTGATTTGTATTCCAGTTTGGTGGTGAGAGCTGGGAGTCTGTGTGTCTGCCTACTTTGTTGCCATCTTCAGGTCCTGATAACTGCTATTTATTAGTGGACAAAACAAAGATCCTTGCTTGTGTGGGACATGTTTGTTAGTGGATGGTGGGTACATATTAGTAATTCATTTTGGATTTACTTTTTTTTGTTTTTTGGGTTTTTTTTTATACAGAGACAGAGAGAGTCAGAGAGAGGGATAGGTAGAGACAGACAGACAGGAATGGAGAGAGATCAGTAGCATCAATCATCAGTTTTTTGTTGTGACACCTTAGTTGTTCATTAATTGCTTTCTCATATGTGCCTTGACCTTGGGGCTACAGCAGACCAAGTAACCCCTTGCTCAAGCCAGAGACCTTGGGTCCAAGCTGGGGAGCTTTATCACACCAGATGAGCCTGCGCTCATGCTGGTGACCTCAAGTTCTCGAACCTGGGTCTTCCACATCACAGTCCAATGCTCTATCCACTGCACCACCTCCTGGTCAGGCTGGTTCTATTTTTTTACTTCCCACATAACTTGTAAAGTTGAATCTGTTTTTACATGTATATTGACCTCATAAAATCCTCTTCTCTTAAGTGACTATTCAAACATTTTTCTCATTCAAAAAAATATTGACAGTGTCTTTGTGGGTTTTTTGTTTCTTTATATAATGTGGATATACATGCTTTTAGAATATATTCATTGTGATTATTTCTCCCACTCTTTATCTTACTTTTTGATTATCTTTTTTTGTTAAGTAAGTGGAGGGGAGATAGAGAGACAGACTCCTACATGCACCCCAACCGATATCCTTCTGGCTACCCCCGTCTGGGGCTCAAATCAACCAAGCTCTCCTCAACTCAAACCAACACAGCCACTGGCTTCAAGAGTGAAGAGCGAGAGAAGGGGGAGAGGAAGGAAGAGGAGATAAGCAGATGGTTGCTTCTCCTACGTGTCATGACTGAGAATCGAACCCAGAACGTACACATGCCGGGCGAATGTTCTATCCATGAGCCAACTGGCCAGGACAGCCTTTTGAGGATCTTAAATGGTATCATTTAATGAATAGATAGAAGCTTAAATTAATTTAACTAAAGATTTATTTTACAATCTCTTATAACAGGTGCTGTCTACAGAGTTTAAGATCATAAAGAGTTTCTCTTCTGGCTCACGCGAGAGGCTTTATAGTTTTATTTTGTACAGGACAGGGGAAATTAGAAGAGACAGAGCTTAGGAATGTCGTTCTTCCTGTTCAGAAAGAGGTGGGTAATGGCTCACACACTGAACAGAAAGCGTCTGGCTCATTCAGATGAGGCCGGAGGTCTTGTTCTGCAACCTGGCAGCGTGTCCTTGCTTCACACTGGAATGAAACAGAGCTTATAGTTGGGCGGTACAGAGCCTATCCCAGAGAGAGCTGGAGTGATGTCAATGTCCTTCAGATCAACCACAGGCTTCAGGGTAAAATGCTGTAAAATGTGGGTCAGTATTAAAAACAGCTCCATGCGGGCCAGGCCTTCTCCAGCACAAACTCTTTTTCCTAAAAATGACACGGAAATTACATATTAATTTAATTCTATTTCTGAGTTAACACACAGAGAGGCTCAAAATATGGAAATAAAAATAAATATATAAGTATATTAATAAAAGACTAATTAATTTATGTCTTCTCTTATCTACAGCGGAACCTGGTTTCCTTCATTCCCTCAGCCCCTACTTCTGTGTGTGTGCTGCAAGAAAGATTCTATTCTGTGCTCCCATGTTGGATTTGCTTTCTTGAGGCTTGTCAGTGACATCTTTCCATGCACACACACACATGCTGACCTACCCAACTGGCATGAGGCACACACTGCACTTTTTTATGGACAGTTCCAAGGCTCAGTAACAGCTTTGTTTCTCCTCACCTGTATTCTAAAGGATAATCTTAATCTTTTTATGTTGCTGCTTTAAAATTTTTCAAGAGTTTACCATTGCCAAGTGTAAAAAGAAACCTCAAAAATTAGCCACAGCATTATTATCCACTAATCCCCAAACAGACTGGCAATTTCAGATGTTGTCTCAAATTCCAGTGTCCCACATGGAATAGTCTTCCCCTCTGCTCTGCCTGCTGACACTCTACATTTTACTAGATCCTGTTCAGATGTCATTTACTCTATGCAAACTTCTGTGACGTGCTCAGGGTATGTAATTCACTCCCCCATCTGTTTCCACAGCCCTCATTAATGTTCTAATACAGCACATGTCACAGGAAGTTCTAATAATTCATCTGTCTCACTGACTGGAATATAAGCTCTTCAGGTAAGGCCTTTCATCTTGAAATGATGCCTACAGTGTCAGACAAAAGCGAGTCTGCAAACCCAGTGATATGAATAGAAACCTTGAGCAGGCTCATTACACCGGAAGAAAGATCAGGCCTTTTACTCTCTCTTCTTCCCTCTGTTTCTCCTTTGGAGTGTGCTGAATATTCTCTGGGTCTCCTTCCTTTCAGGTCCATTCTGTGTGTGTTTGTCTTTGGCGCTTACTCTCTGCTCAAGAAGCTGATTCCTATGACTTGCATAAACTCAGAAGTTGGTTCCTTTCTGAGTTCTGAATAAATTCAGAGGATTAGATATTGAAATGGCCAGAGTATTTAATCCTCACTCACACCCTGTCGGACCGCAGTTTAGACAGTGGCTCTATTCCTCTGCCTCTAAACGCATCTCCTGTTGAGGGGTCCCACCTCTCTTTGCTAAAGATCTACTTGGATTCCAGTAATAGCCACCTTCCCTCGTCCCTTTCAGCCTAGGATGGTGATGTTTTTCTGCTGTTGGTGTCAGCCCCTGAGTGCTTTAGCACACCTCATTACATCCCTTAATCTTCCCACACCTCAAAAACTGTCTTTGCATTAAACATTTGTGTGTGTGTGTGTGTGTGTGTGTGTGCGCGCGCGCGCATGTGTGTGTGTGTGTGTCTGTGTGACAGAGAGAGGGACAGATAGGAACAGAAAGACAGGAAGGGAGAGAGATGAGAAGCATCAATTCTTCGTTACAGCTCCTTAGTTGTTCATTGATTGCTTTCTTATATGTGCCTTGACCAGGGGCCTATAGCAGAGAGAGTGACACTTTGCTCAAGCCAGTGACCATGGGATCATGTCTATGATCCCAAGCTCAAGCCAACAACCTCACGCTCAAGTTGTGAGTCTGCACTCAAGCTGGCGACTTCAGGGTTTTGAACCTGTGTCCTCTGCCTCCCAGTCTGATGCTCTATCCACTGTACTACCATCTGGTCAGGCTCATTAAACTTACTTTAGTTGACTTCTCTGAGTACGCCACTTATTTCTTTCCAGGACCCTCACAAATTAAAGGAAAACCCTTAAATGATACTTCCTGCAAGAAAATTTCCCTTACCTTCTAATTACTTTGCCTTCTGCCCTGGCAACACAGAGGACTATATTCAGGAGCTCCTGAACCTGGCCGGTAGCTCATTCTGTTAGAGCAGTGGTAGTCAACCTGGTCCCTACCGCCCACTAGTGGGCGTTCCAGCTTTCATGGTGGGTGGTAGTGGAGCAACCAAAGTATAAAAAAAAAGATAGATTTAACTATAGTAAGTTGTTTTATAAAGATTTATTCTGCCAAACTTAGCAAAAATCCAACATAAAGTACTTGGTAAGTAATTATTATTATATGCTTTAACTTGTTGTAACTCTGATTTATAAATTTTATAAAGTAAAGTTACTTTCCTACTTTATAAATCACCATTATGGTGGACCCAGAGAGCTATTAGAAAATGTTACTACTAACAGAGATACAAAAGTTGGTGGTAGGTATAAAAAGGTTGCCTACCCCTGTGTTAGAGCGTCATCTGAAGTACAAAGGTTGCAGGTTCGATCCCCAGCCAGGGCACATACGGAAAGTGATCAATAAATAAACACTAAGTGGAACAGCAAATGAATGCTTCTCTCTCTCTCTTTCTCCCCCTTTCTCTCTCTGTCTCTCTAAAACAAAACAATACAAAGATAAAGGAGTCAGAAGCTTCTGTTTGGGCTGCCACAACAGCCCCTCAAAGGCCATTTGTCTCTTTGGGGTCTCATTGCCTGTTAATGTTGGGGACCAAAACAACAATAGGGTTTTTAGAGTTATTTCTGGGGGACCGAGGTGTGAGAAACTGGCTGCTGCCCAACCCCCCACGTCGCTTGCAAAAAGCCAAGCCCTTCCCCACACCTCCATGTTAGCTGTGATGTTCGTCCTACCCCCCATCCCCCCACCCCGCGTTCCCTGAAGGAAAGACTGGCTTCTTTGTGCATGTTAAGTATTGGTGGGAGATTTTTGCACTTAGTGTAATTCTTGAGTTGCCTTGGAAACTGTAATCAGAAAAGTCGTTGGTTTCCTAACGGCCCATTTTGCCCTATAATAAAGGAGGATGCGGTTTCTGGGGCGGCCACGTTTTTCTCTGCTAGGACGGTATTTTCTGCTAGCAGTAATTGCAAAGCCCTCCCAAACCCATCTTTTATATTCTTTAATTCTTTTTTTTTTTTTTTTTTTTTTTTTTTTTTTTTTTTATAAATTTTTATTAATGGTAATGGGATGACATTAATAAATCAGGGTACATATATTCAAAGAAAACATGTCTAGGTTATTTTGTCATCAAATTATGTTGCAAACCCCTCGCCCAAAGTCAGATTGTCCTCCGACACCCTCTATCTAGTTCTCTGTGCCCCTCCCCCTCCCCCTAACTCTCCCTCCCTCCCTCCCATGTCCTCCCTCCCCCCCCACCCTTGGTAACCACCACACTCTTGTCCATGTCTCTTAGTCTCATTTTTATGTTCCACCAATGTATGGAATCATGTAGTTCTTGTTTTTTCTGATTTGCTTATTTCACTCCTTATAATGTTATCAAGATCCCACCATTTTGCTGTAAATGATCTGATGTCATCATTTCTTATGGCTGAGTAGTATTCCATAGTGTATATGTGCCACATCTTCTTTATCCAGTCTTCTATTGAAGGGCTTTTTGGTTGTTTCCATGTCTTGGCCACTGTGAACAGTGCTGCAATGAACATGGGGCTACATGTGTCTTCACGTATCAATGTTTCTGAGGTTTTGGGGTATATACCCAGTAGAGGGATTGCTGGGTCATAAGGTAGTTCTATTTGCAGTTTTTTGAGGAACCACCATACTTTCCTCCATAATGGTTGTACTACTTTACAGTCCCACCAACAGTGAATGAGGGTTCCTTTTTCTCCACAGCCTCTCCAACATTTGCTATTACCCGTCTTGTTGATAATAGCTAATCTAACAGGGGTGAGGTGGTATCTCATTGTAGTTTTGATTTGCATTTCTCTAATAACTAATGAAGCTGAGCATCTTTTCATATATCTGTTGGCCATTTGTATCTCTTCCTGGGAGAAGTGTCTGTTCATGTCCTCTTCCCATTTTTTTATTGGATTGCTTGTTTGTTTGTTGTTGAGTTTTATGAGTTCTTTGTAAATTTTGGATATTAGGCCCTTATCTGAGCTGTCGTTTGAAAATATCAGTTCCCATATAGTTGGCTGTCTGTTTATTTTGATATCAGTTTCCCTTGCTGAGCAAAAACTTTTAATTCTGATGTAGTCCCATTCATTTATCTTTGCCTTCACTTCTCTTGCCATTGGAGTCAAGTTCATAAAATGTTCTTTAAAACCCAGGTCCATAATTTTAGTACCTATGTCTTCTTCTATGTACTTTATTGTTTCAGGTCTTATATTTAGGTCTTTGATCCATTTTGAATTAATTTTAGTACACGGGGACAGGCTGTAGTCGAGTTTCATTCTTTTGCATGTGGCTTTCCAGTTTTCCCAACACCATTTGTTGAAGAGGCTTTCTTTTCTCCATTGTGTGTTGTTGGCCCCTTTATCAAAGATTATTTGACCATATATATGTGGTTTTATTTCTGGGCTTTCTATTCTGTTCCATTGGTCTGAGTGTCTATTTTTTTGCCAATACCATGCTGTTTTGATTATCGTGGCCCTATAATATAGTTTAAAGTCAGGTATTGTAATGCCCCCAGCTTCATTCTTTTTCCTTAGGATTGTTTTGGCTATTCGGGGTATTTTATAGTTCCATATAAATCTGATGAGGTTTTTTGTTCCATTTCTTTAAAAATCACATAGGATTTTGATGGAATTGCATTAAATTTGTATATTGCTTTGGGTAATATGGCCATTTTGATTATATTTAATCTTTCCTATCCAAGAACAAGGAATATTTTTCCATCTCATTGTATCTTTTTTCGATTTCACTTAACAATGCTTGTAATTTTCATTATATAGGTCCTTTACGTTCTGTGTTATGTTTATTCCTAGGTATTTTATTTTTTTTGTTGCAATCGTGAAGGGGATTATTTTTTTGAGCTTCGTTTTCTAATATTTCATTGTTGGCATATAGAAAGGCTATGGACTTTTGTATGTTTACTTTTGTATCCTGCGACCTTACTGTATTGGTTTATTGTTTCTAATAATCTTTTTGTGGAGTCCTTCGGGGTTTTCGATGTATAGGATCATATCATCAGCAAAAAGTGATAGCTTTTACTTCTTCTTTTCCGATATGGATGCCTTTTATTTCTTTGTCTTGTCTGATTGCTCTGGCCAGAACTTCTAGCACCACGTTGAATAAGAGTGGAGAGAGTGGACAACCCTGTCTTGTTCCTGATTTAAGGTAGAAAGTCCTCAGTTTTATGCCGTTTAATAGGATGTTGGCTGATGGTTTATCATATATGGCCTTTATCATGTTGAGATATTTTCCTTCTATACCCATTTTGTTGAGAGTCTTAAACATAAAATTGTGTTGTATTTTATCAAAAGCCTTTTCTGCATCTATTGATAAGATCATGTGGTTTTTGTTCTTTGTTTTGTTGATATGGTGTATTACGTTAACCGTTTTGCGTATGTTGAACCATCCTTGAGATTCTGGGATGAATCCCACTTGATCATGATGTATTTTTTTTTAATATGTTGTTGTATTCGGTTTGCCAGTATTTTGTTTAGTATTTTAGCATCTGTATTCATTAGAGATATTGGTCTGTAGTTTTCTTTCTTTGTGCCATCCTTGCCAGGTTTTGGTATGAGGGTTATGTTGGCCTCATAAAATGTGTTTGGAAGTATTGCTTCTTCTTCAATTTTTTGGAAGACTTTGAGTAGAATAGGAACCAAGTCTTCTTTGAATGTTTGATAGAATTCACTAGTATAACCGTCTGGGCCTGGACTTTTATTTTTGGGGAGATTTTTAATAGTTTTTTCTATTTCCTCCCTGCTGATTGGTCTGTTTAGGCTTTCTGCTTCTTCATGACTCAGTCTAGGAAGGTTGTATTGTTCTAGGAATTTATCCATTTCTTCTAGGTTGTTGTATTTGGTGGCATATAATTTTTCATAGTATTCTACAATAATTCTTTGTATTTCTATGATGTCTGTGGTGATCTCTCCTCTTTCATTTTGGATTTTATTTATTTGAGTCCTGTGTCTTTTTTCCTTGGTGAGTCTTGCCAAGGGTTTGTCAATTTTGTTGATCTTTTCAAAGAACCAGCTCCTTGTTTTATTGATTTTTTCTATAGTTTTTCTGTTCTCTATTTCATTTATTTCTGCTCTGATTTTTATTATCTCCTTTCTTCGGCTGGTTTTGGGTTGTCTTTGTTCTTCTTTTTCTAGTTCCTTAAGGTGTGAAGTTAAGTGGTTTACTTCGGCTCTCTCTTGTTTGTTCATATAGGCCTGAAGCGATATGAACTTTCCTCTTATTACTGCTTTTGCTGCATCCCAGAGATTCTGATATGTCGTATTTTCATTTTCATTTGTCTGTATATATCTTTTGATTTCTGCGCTTATTTCTTCTTTGACCCATTCATTTTTTAGAAGTATGTTGTTTAGTTTCCACATTTTTGTGGGTTTTTCCCCCTCTTTTTTGCAGTTGAATTCTAGTCTCAATGCTTTATGATCAGAAAATATGCTTGGTACAATTTCAATTTTTCTAAATTTGCTGATATTGTCTTTTTGGCCCAACATATGGTCAATTCTTGAGAATGTTCCATGTACACTAGAGAAAAATGTATACTCTGTCGCTTTGGGATGAAGTGTCCTGTAGATGTCTATCATATCCAGGTGTTCTAGTATTTCGTTTAAGGCCACTATATCTTTATTGATTCTCTGTTTGGATGACCGATCTAGAGCCGTCAGCGGTGTATTGAGGTCTCCAAGTATGATTGTATTTTTGTTAGTTTTTGTTTTAAGGTCAATAAGTAGCTGTCTTATATATTTTGGTGCTCCTTGGTTTGGTGCATATATATTAAGGATTGTTATGTCTTCTTGATTCAACTTCCCCTTAATCATTATGAAATGACCCTTTTTGTCTCTGAGTACTTTTTCTGTCTTGTAGTCAGCATTATTAGATATGAGTATTGCTACACCTGCTTTTTTTTGGGTGTTGTTTGCTTGGAGTATTGTTTTCCAGCCTTTCACTTTGAATTTGTTTTTATCCTTGTTGCTTAGATGTTTCTTGTAGGCAGCATATAGTTGGATTTTCTTTTTTAATCCATTCTGCTACTCTGTGTCTTTTTATTGGTAAGTTTAATCCATTTACATTTAGTGTAATTATTGACACTTGTGGTTCCCTACTGTCATTTTATAAATTGCTTTCTGTTAGTTTTGTATCTAGTTTGATTCTTCTCTTTTGTTTTTCTATCATTTGTTTTTGTTTGTTTGTGTTCCATACTTCTTTCCTCTGTTGCTACCTTTTTTAAGTCAAGTGTTTTTGTGGTGGTTTTTTTAAGGGTGGTTACCATTAAGTAATGAAAAGGGTACCTACCATATTCATTGTAGTACCCTATCTTATAAGTATTTCTGCACTTCATCATCCTTTGCTACTGTTAATCTCCATCCTCTCCCCCCTTTTTTTCCTTTGTTGTCACAGTTTAAGTTTGGTTTTATTGTGTTCTTGGTGGAGCTGTTACTTGTGGTGTTGTTTTCTTTTGTTCTTTGAATCTGGTTGGGAAACCCCCCTTAGTATTTCCTGGAGTGGGGGCTTTCTGTTGATAAATTCTCTCATCTTTTCTGTATTTGTGAATGTTTTTATATCTCCTTCATACTTGAAGGATAGCTTTGATGGGTATAGTATTCTTGGCTGAAAGTTCCTTTCTTTCGGGCTTTAAATATTGGGGTCCACTCTCTTCTAGCTTGTAGAGTTTCTGCTGAGAAATCTGATGATAATCTAATAGGCCTTCCTTTATATGTTGTACTCTTCTTTTCCCTGGCTGCCTTGAGAATTTTTTCTTTGTCATTGTTTTGTGTCATCTTTATTATGATGTGCCTTGGAGTGGGTTTGTTGGGGTTAAGAAAACTTGGTGTTCTGTTTGCTTCTTGAATTTGAGGCTTTAGTTCCTTCCACAGGCTTGGGAAGTTCTCGTCTATTATTTGTTTGAGTATATTCTCCATTCCATTTTCTTTCTCTTCTCCCTCTGATATACCTATTATTCTTATGTTATTCTTTCTGATGGAGTCAGACAATTCCTGTAGGGCTTTCTCGTTTTTTATTATTTTTGAGTCTCTTTCTTCTTCTCTCTGTTGTGCCTCAAGTTGTTTGTCTTCTATTTCACTAATCCTATCTTCAATCTGGGCTGTTCTGTTAGCTAAGCTTGTTACCTCGTTTTTCAGCTCGTGAATTGAGTTTTTCATTTCTGTTTGATTTGTTTTTATAGTTTCAATTTCCTTGGTAATATATTCTTTGTGTTCATTGAGTTGTTTTCTGATCTCCCTATATTGCCTTTCTGTGTTTTCTTGTATATCTCTGAGTATTTTAAGATTTCTAGTTTAAATTCTCTGTCATTTAGCTCCAAGGCTTCCAATATGTTAAGTCTTTTCTCCATAGATTTTTCCACATCTATTTGTGTTACCTCTCTTTCTTTTGTATCCATAATATTCGATTTCCTCTTTCTTATCGGCATCTGAGGGTGGTCTTATTGATAGCACTAATTAGAATTAATAAAGAGTAAAAAAGAAAAAAAAAAAGGGTAAAACACCACCACACAAAAAAAAAACAGTAATAATTTTATTATTTCCCCCTTTTTTCTCTCTTCTCTTTCCCTCCTCTCCCTCCTCAGGGAAATATCGTGCCTATAATGGAGGGCCTGATTTGGGGTGAAGAGTTCAAGGGGCAAAAAAAGGGAGTAGGGACCTACTAAATGCAAAAAAAAAAAAAAAAAAAAAAAAAAAAAGGAAGAAAATCTTAGACAAGCATAAGATGATTTGCTTGTAAGTGATGGTCAACTAAGAGATATAATGAGAGGGATAAGAGGGAATCAGAAAAAAGGACCAAAAAAGAATAATAAAGAAGAAAAATAAAAATAATAAGTAAAAATCTGTTGTATTAAGTGGAGCGAAGACTAAATACAATGGAGACCTTGGGGTTGGGAGGACCCAAAATGCCACAAAAAATAAACAAACAAGAGAGAAAAAAATAAAAACAAAAGCAAAAAAGAGAAATAAAACCAAAAAAAAAAGCCTTGAGTCCCAAATTAACTAATTTGTTCGTGATTGAGGATTATATGGAGGAAAGTAAAATGAGAAAAGAAAAAACGAATAGAAGGAAAAAATAGAGAAAAGAGAAAAATGAAGGAAGAAATAAAATAGGAGAAAAAAACAAAATAAAGCAAGACAAAAAAAAAAACAAAAGAGGAGAGAGTGAGAGTTAAGTGTTTTGGAGTATTATCTTAAGGAGGGTGAGATGAAGAAGAAAAATAAAATGCAACACTCATGGGTAGTGTAGTTCAAGAAAGGGGAAGCATAAGATGGGCAGAGAATAGAAGGACCGAGGTGGAGGAAATAAAGGCAAAAAGATAGAAGAAACAAGCAACAACAACAACAACAACAACAAAAAAAATTAGTGGATCAAGTTGTAAAGTCTGTGGGTTTTTCTGGATTTTGAGAGGTTTACTCCTTCCTTTTTTCTTTTCTCTCCCTCTTCCTAGTCGGTGACTCTGTACCCCAGGCTCTGCCCTGTGTCACTCTTAGGTAGGGATTTGCAGTTGATGGATTCTATGGCAATGTCATATAATTGGCTTTAGTCTTGCTGGAAGTAAAGGCTTGTTGGCGTTTGCAGGGTCCAACGATGAGAGAGTTTGCTTTCCTGGATTCCTCTCTCCTAGTCCCCCCCACTTTCTGAATTAGGCAGCCTGGTGATCCAGCTATAAGGCTGCAACTGCTTCTGCCTGGGAGTAAGGAGGCTCAAAGAGCTGGGAAATTTCCACTCTATACCCCAAACCAGTGCAAGGCTTTGGGAAGGCTCTGAGAGTCAGGGCCTCCAGTGTAGATCAGGCTGGGGTGGGAGTCAATTGTTGTCAAGGTGACTGTTCAGCGCCTATCATTTAGTTGACCTCTCAACCCAGGCTTTCCACACTTTGTAGCCTGTTTTGCAGGGAAGAAGAGGGCACTAGTCTCTGCTTACGACTAGTGTAGTATAGACCTTATTATCTGCCAAGTCCTTCTTGTTAGCGTTTATCCCTGAATATGGAGGCTCTATCAATCAGAAGTTGCCCCGCCCCTTTAGCGAGAGGCACTAAAAAATATCACGCCTCTTGTCTTGGATCGCTGAACTGAGAGAGATCTTATCAATTAGAACCGAGGGTGCGCAGATTTATGGTTAAGCTAATTTCAGTGATTGGGTCGCAGCTGTGTTTCCGAGGTATTTAGGCTGCCTGCGCACACCCCTCCCCCAACGCTTGATTGTTAGCTTGAACTGGCTGGGTGAGGTGCCCCGCTCATGGAGAGAATCTCCCAAGCCTCTCCAGTTCGCCCCGCCGCTGGCGGCTGGACCGCACCAGGCGCAGGATAATGGAGCCCCCTGGGTGTGCGGGCCAGTAGGGCGTCCTGGGCGCGTGGAATGCCCAAGGCACGCGCGCGAATGGGGCGTTCAGGGCACCGGTGGCTGGCGACCCCCACTCGCAGTGTGCGGGCCGCTGGGAACGTCAGCAGTGCTCAAGCCGGACGCGGCGCGCGCGGCGGCCCGTGGCGGCCGCTCGCGGTGGCGGTTCCGCGGGTGCTCGCGGCAGCTCGCGGGTGGCGGTTCGCGGGGGTTCACGGCAAGCTCGCGGGGCTGAGCGGACCGCGAGCGGCGGCTTGCGGTTCCCAAGTATATGGGCTGACTCACCGCGGGTGCACTCCCTGGCGGCTTGAATGTGCGTCGCTGCGGTAGCTTCCTCCACACCCTCGTCTCTCAGATTCAAGTGATAACAGTCCTTTTGCTTTCAGTTTGTGTGGAACTCCGGAATGCTCCGAGGATAAATTTTTCTGTTTCTAGTTGATAAATTTGTTGTGATTTAGGGGAGAGCTGTCGGACGCGCTTCTCACGGCGCCATTTCCGTGACGTCACTTCTTTAATTCTTTAAGTCTATTTTCTTAATTCCGCACCGTTCCCACTGGGGACCTGAATATACTCGTTGCGGCTGGCCCGCGGCATGTTAATTTGCCGTCCTCTCTTTCAGAGAGGGCATCTGTTTCTTTTCTTTTTTTTTTTAAGAGTTTTTATTTATTTATTTACAGAGACAGAGGGAGAGTCAGTAGAGAGAGGGATAGCTAGGGACAGACAGACAGAAGGGAGAGAGATGAGAAGCCTCAATCATCAGTTTTTTGTTGCGACACCTTAGGTTGTTCATTGTTGGTGCTTCTCATATATGCGTTGACTACGGGCCTTCAGCAGACCGAGTGCGAGTGACCCCTTGTTTAAGCCAGGGGCCTTTGGTCCAAGTTGGTGAGCTTTGCTTAAACCAGATGAACCCGTGCTCAAGCTGGAGACCTTGGGGTCTCGAACCTGTGTCCTCTGCATCCCAGTCCGATGCTCTATCCATTGCGCCACTGCCTGGTCAGGTGGATCTGTTTCCTTATTCACACTTTATCCTTGGATCTGAGCACGAGTCTGCTGCATACGGTTGTCCAGAGTGAAGTGTACTGAATGAAACTGTCTGTAGAGGAGCTTTTGGCAATGTCAGTGGTTAATTATGGGAGGAACTCATTGAGCAGCCTCCAATTCAATGAGAAATAACTGGACTTTGGAGTGGTGGCCTCTGTCCTCATGCAAATGACAATTTGTCCAGCCAGGGTAGCATCCATGCAAAGCACTGCTCATCTCTTTGTGCCTCTGATGTGCAAATAGAAATGAAACTTGCTTACCTGCTGAAAAGGCATGAAGTAGTCACTCCTCTTAAAGTTGCCTTTTCATCTAAGAAGTGTCCGGGGTCAAACAGGTCTGGATTAGGAAACTCTTTGTTATCGTGCAGGATAGAAGTCAGAGATGTGAGTTATGGTTGTTACCCTGATATAAAGAGAAACAGACAAACCAGATTATAAAGAATGGTATGGAGGCCCTGGCCACGTTGGTTCAATGGTAGACAATCTGCCGGCGTGTGGATGTCTGGTTCGATTCCTGGTCAAGGGCACACAGGAGAAAGCGGCCATCTGCTTCTCCACCCCTCCACCTCTCACTTCTCTCTCTCTATCTCTCTGTCTTTTCCTCCCGATCTATAGCCATGGCTTGATTAAAAATGTCCTCAAATGGGGCAGAACATCGTCCCTAGTGGGCATGCCTAGTGGATCCTGGGTGGATGCATGTGGAGTCTGTCTCTGCCTCTCTCCTCTCACTAATGGAAAAAAAAAAGAATGTTATGGAGCTTTAAAAAAAGTCCCTTTATCTAATCCTTTTGTTTGTACATCAGGTAATTGAGGTATTAAAAGAATTTATTTCATTTTACAGAGCAAATTAATGACCAAGCCTAATAGGTCTTAAACCATTTAACGCCAGTCCCAAGGCACTGTTCATGGAGCCCAAGGCGTTGTCTTCAGTTCGTAGTCTGTGTCAGCACTTGTTTTTCAGAAAACGAAGGACACTCTCTGGAGTGCCACTGTTCTTAATAAACTGCACTGTTGTAAAAAAAAGTGCTGATGTCCTGACCTGTGGCGGCACAGTGGGTAAAGCATTGACCTGGAACACTGAGGTCGCCAGTTCGAAGCCCTGGGCTTGCCTGGTCAAGGCACATATGGGGTTGATGCTTCCTGCTCCTTCTTCTCTCTCTCTCTCTCTCTCTCTCTCTCTCTCTCCTCTTTCTCTAAAATTGAATAAATAAATAAATAAATAATTTTTAAAAAAGTCCTGAAGTCACTGAAAATCCAAGTAATTATTTTTGAAACTGAGTATGAGGTCTTTCTCAAAACTACCTGAGTGGCCGTATTATTGAAAACCGTTTACTCCCAATCAGAATGAGAAAATAGTAAGTATCCTCCCCCTAATACTTTCTATTAGTTGACTTGCAGCTTTTCTTTTTTCCATGAAAAGTTTGACGAGTAAGTGACACAGACAGCTGAGGAGACAAGGGGAGGACAGGCTGCTGGCTGAGTGGGGAGCATAGTAAACACACTGGAGAGCAGAGACACGGACAGCAGACTGCGCTAACGGACATGCAGGGTGCACTGAAATCCTCGGGAACGTAAGCGCTATTATATTTATAAAGTAGTGTCAGCAGACTAGAAGGAAAGGAACACAGTCAGAGGGTGAGGTGCTCGAGTTTTGAACATGCAATACCTGTAGAAAATGAAGCATACTGTAATTCCACTACAGTGACAGTCAGAATCTGATTCCTAAGGAAAAGTGGAGATGAAATATCTCTTACCTTCGGAATAAAGTATCCTCTGAAGTTAATGTCCCGGGTCACCTCATGGGGCAGGTTGTTGGGAACGAGGTCACTGTATCTCTGGATCTCGTGCACCACGGCGTCCGTGTAGGGCATGCGGCTCCTGTCCTGCATGCAGGGGCTCCGGTTTCTGCCAACCACACGGTCGATCTCTTCCTGGACTTTAGCTGGCAGGGCAGGAATCAGAATGTATGTGAAATGAAACACTCTTGTGAAATGACCGTCTTAATTTTGGTTACATTGTGGTGGGGGATGGGGAGAAAGGAAAACGATGTTTGGCTACCTCCATAAGGGAGAAAAGGAAACAGAATTTCAGTTTCTTGGGCTAATTCGATTCTCATTAGAGACTTAAATATATGTACATGTAAAATGCAATTGTACCATGAAATTCACTTCTCAACTTTTATTCTCTATTTTGTGTATTTTGAATGGACTAGGGGGCCTGGGATCTTGAAGGATCACTACAAACCATGTAGTTTAACCTCTTTGTATATGCAGTTTTTGTTTTATTAAATGTGTAACTTCCAAGGGAGTAAGAGCTTTCCAGGACAGTAAGTGCTTAATAAATAGAGCAATTAAATGAGATGTTTAGTTGACTCAGCACAGAGGAACAAGAAGTTAACATTTATTTAGTGTAAAAAATTTGACAGGCATGCTATACTAGTATATTTCCTTATAATTTCTCAAAATAATTTATGTGTTGGGTATATGTTTGTTTATCTAAAAATGAGAAAACAGGCCATCCAGGTATTATGTGGTCTTTTTTATTCCCAAACCCACCATATTTGAACTTAAATAAGATTATTGAAATAAGTTGTGTTAGTAATTATATTTTTCCTTTACCTATAAAGTATATCATGTTAATAACATATAGCTTAACTAGGACTATCATTAGTTAAAAACAAATGCTTATTAACTTTCCCTTTGTGGAAAAGACTCTGTGAATGTTAGGAGTATTATCATCTCCTTAACAGAAGAGGGCGTCATACGGGGAAAGGTAGTCATGAGCTGAGGTCACACAGCTATGTGCTAGTAGAGCAGAACCTGCAGCCACTGTTGTTAGAGCCTACAACCCATTTTCTCCACTACCGGGTGGCTACTGTGGACATATGGGATGTATCTACACGAAGAATGTCCTTTAATGGAGCATCTGAAAAATATGTGGCTTAATAGTTATAAGGAACGAAAGGTTAGGAATTTTAGAGAAGTTTTAGACTTTGCCTTCTCAGTTTGAGAGATGAGTTTTGCCTAGAAGAGAGTGGTTATATGCAGTGGTTAGGAGCTGCTTACAAAATCCTATGCTTATCCAAATGTCACAGTGAAAGATAATGATGGCAAGAAAGAAAAGAGAAAACATAAATGGATATGATGCAAGAAAAAACCCACATAGAAAATGAAAATGGAAGAGCTGGGGAAATATGACCCAAGAAGGGCTTTAAATGTGTGTAGGAAAAAGTCCCAAACAATTGACAGTCATAATCGTCATAGGTCTTACAAGAGTTAGTGAGTTTATTTGGCTAAAAGAATGTGTGTCCCATGAAAGAAATACATTGCCATCATATCCCACAATGTGATGTGTGCAAGCAACGTGATTTCAAGGCTGTGCTTATAAATCGCACCTTTTGGAAAGCATCGCAGTTATAATGGAGGACAGTGGACTTTAAACCAAGTAGGAAAATCTGATGTTGATGTTGGAGAGAGAGGCTCATGAGATTTAATTATACTAACACTGTCTGCATGTACCAAACAGAAAATGACATAACAGTGGAGGAAATAACCTCTTAATATGAACTCAATAAAAAAGAAGAGGTAAAATGGCAAAATTGCATTTGTAAGCGTAATCATTCTTCTGAGGAAAATTTTGTTTGCCCATTAGGGTGTATTTCAAAAGAATTTTTTTTAGTTGTGTCTAACCATTTGTTTAGAAAGTAAGACTCTCCAGTAGGGAAAGATTATGATTTTCTTGAATCCCTCTTTACAGTGCAAATGCATTTGAGCAGCAATATATTTTGTTTGTTTGACAGAGACAGAGAGAGTCAGAGAGAGAGACAGATAGGGACAGACATGAAAGAAGAGAGATGAGAAGCATCAATTCTTCGTTGTGGCATCTTAGTGTCAATTGTTGGCTTGTTTATTGATTGCTTTCTCATATGTACCTTGACATGGGGGCGCTAAGCAGAGCGAGTGACCCTTATGAAGCCAGTGACCTTGGTCTTCAAGCCAATGACATTTTGCTCAAGCCAGTAACCATGGGGTCATGTCTATGATCCCATGCTCAAGTCAGTGACCCCGTGCTCAAGCTGGTGAGCCCGCTCTCAAGCCACAACCTCAGTGTTTCAAACCTGAGTCTCCACATCCCAGTCCAACAAGCTACCCACTGCACCACTGCCTGGTCAGGCTGACAAAGATATATTTATTGGGACATTGAAGGAATATCAAGTGATATCTTTTTAGATGAAGAGAAAGGCTAATCTTTCCCAGATTCTAGGACGACCCTGCTTACTTCATCTGGTCTGATGCAGATCAAGGATTATCTACCATTACAGGAAGAACAAACAATAACTTCTGCCATTCAAATCTCTGCTGCTATTTAAATTTTTTTTCTCTCTTTGTACTATAATTTGAATTTAATTTCTCTAATGTTAGGAAGATGTATTAGTAATGGAAATCTTTTTTTGAATATTATCTAGACAGGTGAAGATTGGGAGAGTTATCAGTGCTGCCAATTTCTATCCGAATTTTACCTTCCCCATCGTCTGTGATCATACCTGTGACCTCTGGGTGTTTTAGCAGAAGCAGGAGTCCATATTTCAGGGTGGAGCTTGTTGTCTCCGTTCCCGCAGTAAAAATATCCCTCACGGTCTGGATCAAGTTTTCCATGTTAAATACAGACTGTTGACTGTGCTTTTCCTAGTAATGATGTATTAGAATTACTGATAATTAGAAGAACCTTAGAGATATTGTAACGTATCTCAATATAACATCATTATTTGCTTAATTTGCTTATTTGATAAATTAATCCAGACATCGAGAATGTAATAGCTGAAGGTAAAGTTATTGATAGATGAGTTTTTAGATGTCTTTCAGTTAAAATAAAATCAGAGTTACAAACTTCCTGTAAGTCCTTTCTGATTCCTACTTTCTCACCCATGAGAGTCAATCAGTTCTTTCAAACATAATTTTTATCAAGTCATCATGACTACTCACTGACAGTTATGTGACCTATAGTCTATTTTTATCATGTCTAAATTTCTCATTCAGCCTCCAGAACCACCCACCCGCTAACAGCATCACTATTCCCAATGTCACCAGCCATGACACCGACAGCAGTTTCTCAGTTACAATCAAGATAACCTCTGAAAATTCCACACACTTGATCATCATTTACTAGAACCATTTTGTCATCGCTGTTCATCTAAGCCAGAATTTCCTCTAAAACTACCTCATTTGGGAAGATTTCCTAGTAGCTTTCCAAGGTAAATCTTTCTAGGTTCTTATGCATTCCTGAGTTTCCTCATGTATTACATCTTGCATTCACGGAATTTATTTTATGAAAAATATATAGTTTATCATTAGTCTTGAATGTGTGTGTACTTGTTTGTGGATGTCCTTAAATCTGTTTCAAACAAAGAACTAGTTTTAACAAATTAAATATAAAGCCTTGTAAGTCATTTTTTAGTGAGAATTTGGAACTATCTCAAGACACTCATTATGGTTTGTAGAAGCAACAGGTTGTACAAGTAGTTAATACATCCTTAGGAAGATGCATTCATTTTATTATCCTAATTTCACTGTGAAAGATTAAAACTAATCCATGAGTCCCATCACCAACAAAGATGAAATTGAAAATCAAGGTCTTTTATACCTTTTCCATTTGAATCAGGAAGTAGTCAATAAAGTCTCGAAGGTTATTGAGGTCCAGGGATTCCTGGTGTTCTTTTACTTTTTCCAAAATAAATTCTCTTTGTTTTACAATGTTTTTAAATAATTCATTATGACATCCAGGGAGATAATGTAGTAAATATGGGAACATATTATAGAGCTGAAAGGTAAAGAATCGTTCATTAATTCACTCAGCAAATTTTTATAGACCTATATTATGTATCAGACACTTTGTTATATGCTGAGCAGCTAAAGATGAGTAAGACATGCATCCTGCACTAGGTAATACTTGGAACTTGAAAGAAAAAGAACCGGCCTGACCAATGGTGGTGTAGTGGATAGAGCATCGTCTTGGGATACAGTCGAGGTTTCAGACTTGTGTGTGGGCTCACTAGCTTGAGCGCTGGTGACCAGCTTGAGCATGGCATCATCACCATGAGCCGATGGTCACTGGCTTGAGCCCAAAGGTCACTGGCTTGAACCCAGAGGTCTGCAACTTGAAGCCCAAGTCACTGGCTTATGTGCAAGGTCGCTAGCTTGAGCAAGCAGACACTGGTTTGGCTGAAGCCCCCATTTTCCGGTCAAGACACATATGAGAATCAATCAATGAAAAACTGAAGTGCCGCAACTATGATTTGATGTTTCTCATCTCTCTCCCTTCCTGTCTCTCTCCGTTCCTCTCTTTCTCTCTCCCTTTTTCTCTCTTATGTGCATGGAAAAAGAAAATGGAAAGAACAGTAAATATCCAGAATTATACGACAACAGAACACACAAGTTACAAAGCAGTTTTAAAACCTTTAAATTCTTTTCATAACCATATTCTCTGAAAGTATTAAGAAGCATACCACCTCTTTCCAAATGAGAATACTGAGGTTGAGAAAGGCTACTCCACCACTCTGTGACACCAGCCTAGTGACAGAGCTAGAACCCAGTGTTCCTCCCAGTTTACCCTACACATATTTCTACAGTCACTGAAAAAGTTTGCACTCATACACTTGTTTTGTAATCAGGAAGATTAAGGAAATGCTCAAGTTACTTAGCTTATTTTATTCTGGCATTTACACCCTCAAGAATATGCACACTGGACTAGTGACGTCACGGAAATGGCGCTGTGAGAAGCGCGTCCGACAGCTCTCCCCTAAATCACAACAAATTTATCAACTAGAAACAGAAAAATTTATCCTCGGAGCATTCCGGAGTTCCACACAAACTGAAAGCAAAAGGACTGTTATCACTTGAATCTGAGAGACGAGGGTGTGGAGGAAGCTACCGCAGCAGCGACGCTCATTCAAGCCGCGAGGGAGTGCGCCTGCGGTGAGTCAGCCCATATACTTGGGAACTGCGAGCCGCCACGAGCCGCCGTGCGTGCGCCCGGGAGAGGCTTGGGAGATTCTCTCCGTGGGCGGGGCACCTCACCCAGCCATTCAAGCTAACAATCAAGCATTGGGGGAGGGGCACGCGCAGGCAGCCTAAAATACCTTCGGAAACACAGCTGTGACCCAATCACTGAAATTAGCTTAACCCATAAAATCTGCACACCCTCGGTTCTAATTGATAAGATCTCTCTCAGTTCAGCGATCCAAGACAAGAGCGCTGATATTTTTTAGTGCCTCTCGCTAAAGGGGGCGGGGGCAACTTCTGATTGATAGAGCCTCCATATTCAGGGATAAACGCTAACAAGAAGGACTTGGCAGATATAAGAGCTATACTACACTAGTCATAAGACAGAGACTGTTGCCTCTTCTTCCCTGCAAAACAGGCTACAAAGTGTGGAAAGCCTGGGTTGAGAAGTCCAACTAAAATGATAGGCGCTGAACAGTCACCTTGACAACAATTGACTCCCACCCCCGCCTGATTACACTGGAGGCCCTGACTCTCAGAGCCTTTCCCAAAGCCTTGCACTGAGTGGGGATAAGTGGGGATTTCCCAGCTCTTTGAGCTCTTACTCCCAGGCGAGAAGCAGTTGCAGCCTTATATAGCTGGATCACCAGGCTGCTAATTCAGAAAGGGGGGACTAGGAGAGAGAATCCAGGAAAGCAAACTCTCTCATCGTTGGACCCTGCAAACGCCAACAAGCCTTTACTTCCAGCAAGACTAAAGCCAATTATATGACATTGCCATAGAATCCCATCAACTGCAAATCCCTACCTAAGAGTGACACAGGGGCAGAGCCTGGGGTACAGAGTCACCGACTAGGAAGAGGGAGAGAAAAGAAAAAGGAAGAAGTTAACCTCTCAAAATCAAGAAAAACCCACAGACTTTACAACTTGATCCACTAATTTTTTTTTTGTTGTTATTGTTTGTTTCTTCTATCTTTTTGCCTTTATTTCCTCCACCTCGGTCCTTCTATTCTCTGCCCATCTTATGCTTCCCCTTTCTTGAACTACACTACCCATGAGTGTTGCATTTTATTTTTCTTCTTCATCCTCACCCCCCTTTAAGGTTATACTCCAAAACACTTAACTCTCACTCTCTCCTCTTTTGTTTGTTTTTTTTTTGTCTTGCTTTATTTTGTTTTTTTCTCCGCCTATTTTATTTCTTCCTTCGTTTTTCTCTTTTTCTTATTTTTTCCTTTCTATTCGTTTTTTCTTTTCTCATTTTACTTTCCTCCCATATAATCCTCAATCACGAACAAATAGTTAATTTGGGACTCAAGGGACTTTTTTTTTGGCTTTATTTCTCTTTTTTTGCTTTGGTTTTATTTATTTTTTCTCTTGTTTGTTTATTTTTGTGGCATTTTGGGTCCTCCCAACCCAAGGTCTCATTGTATTTAGTCTTCGCTTCCACTTAATATCAACAGATTTTTACTTATTATTTTTATTTTTTTCTTCTTTATTATTCTTTTTTGGTCTTTTTTCTGATTCCCTACTTATTCCCTTCTATTATATCTCTAGTTGACATCACTTACAAGCAAATCATCTTAGTTTGTCTAAGGTTTTCTTCCTTTTTTTTTTTTTTTGCATTTAGTAGGTCCCTACTCCCTTTTTTTAGCCCCTTGAACTCTTCACCCCAAATCAGGCCTCCATTATAGGCACGATATTTCCCTGAGGAGGGGAGAGGAGGGAAAGAGAAGAGAGAAAAAAAGGGGGAAATAATAAATTATTACTGTTTTTTTTGTGGGTGTTTTACCCTTTTTTTTTTCTTTTTCTTTTTACTCTTTATTAATTCTAATTAGTGCTATCAATAAGACCACCCTCAGATGCCGATAAGAAAGAGGAAATCGAATATTATGGATACAAAAGAAAGAGAGGTAACACAAATAGATGTGGAAAAATCTATGGAGAGAAGACTTAACATATTGGAAGCCTTGGAGCTAAATGACAGAGAATTTAAACTAGAAATCTTAAAAATACTCAGAGATATACAAGAAAACACAGAAAGGCAATATAGGGAGATCAGAAAACAACTCAATGAACACAAAGAATATATTACCAAGGAAATTGAAACTATAAAAACAAATCAAACAGAAATGAAAAACTCAATTCACGAGCTGAAAAACGAGGTAACAAGCTTAGCTAACAGAACAGCCCAGATTGAAGATAGGATTAGTGAAATAGAAGACAAACAACTTGAGGCACAACAGAGAGAAGAAGAAAGAGACTCAAAAATAATAAAAAATGAGAAAGCCCTACAGGAATTGTCTGAGTCCATCAGAAAGAATAACATAAGAATAATAGGTATATCAGAGGGAGAAGAGAAAGAAAATGGAATGGAGAATATACTCAAACAAATAATAGACGAGAACTTCCCAAGCCTGTGGAAGGAACTAAAGCCTCAAATTCAAGAAGCAAACAGAACACCAAGTTTTCTTAACCCCAACAAACCCACTCCAAGGCACATCATAATAAAGATGACACAAACCAATGACAAAGAAAAAATTCTCAAGGCAGCCAGGGAAAAGAAGAGTACAACATATAAAGGAAGGCCTATTAGATTATCATCAGATTACTCAGCAGAAACTCTACAAGCTAGAAGAGAGTGGACCCCAATATTTAAAGCCCTGAAAGAGAGGAACTTTCAGCCAAGAATACTATACCCATCAAAGCTATCCTTCAAGTATGAAGGAGATATAAAAACATTCACAAATACAGAAAAGATGTGAGAATTTATCAACAGAAAGCCCCCACTCCAGGAAATACTAAGGGGGGTTTTCCAACCAGATTCAAAGAACAAAAGAAAACAACACCACAAGTAACAGCTCCACCAAGAACACAATAAAACCAAACTTAAACTGTGACAACAAAGGAAAAAAAGGGGGGAGAGGATGGAGATTAACAGTAGCAAAGGATGATGAAGTGCAGAAATACTTATAAGATAGGGTACTACAATGAATATGGTAGGTACCCTTTTCATTACTTAATGGTAACCACCCTTAAAAAAACCACCACAAAAAACACTTGACTTAAAAAAGGTAGCAACAGAGGAAAGAAGTATGGAACACAAACAAACAAAACAAATGATAGAAAAACAAAAAGAAGAATCAAACTAGATACAAAACTAACAGAAAGCAATTTATAAAATGGCAGTAGGGAACCCACAAGTGTCAATAATTACACTAAATGTAAATGGATTAAACTTACCAATAAAAAGACACAGAGTAGCAGAATGGATTAAAAAAGAAAATCCAACTATATGTTGCCTACAAGAAACACATCTAAGCAACAAGGATAAAAACAAATTCAAAGTGAAAGGCTGGAAAACAATACTCCAAGCAAACAACACCCAAAAAAAAGCAGGTGTAGCAATACTCATATCTAATAATGCTGACTACAAGACAGAAAAAGTACTCAGAGACAAAAATGGTCATTTCATAATGATTAAGGGGAAGTTGAATCAAGAAGACATAACAATCCTTAATATATATGCACCCAACCAAGGAGCACCAAAATATATAAGACAGCTACTTATTGACCTTAAAACAAAAACTGACAAAAATACAATCATACTTGGAGACCTCAATACACCGCTGACGGCTCTAGATCGGTCATCCAAACAGAGAATCAATAAAGATATAGTGGCCTTAAACGAAATACTAGAACACCTGGATATGATAGACATCTACAGGACATTTCATCCCAAAGCGGCAGAGTATACATTTTTCTCTAGTGTACATGGAACATTCTCAAGAATTGACCATATGTTGGGCCACAAAGACAATATCAGCAAATTTAGAAAAATTGAAATTGTACCAAGCATATTTTCTGATCATAAAGCCTTGAAACTAGAATTCAACTGCAAAAAAGAGGGGGAAAAACCCACAAAAATGTGGAAACTAAACAACATACTTCTAAAAAATGAATGGGTCAAAGAAGAAATAAGTACAGAAATCAAAAGATATATACAGACAAATGAAAATGAAAATACGACATATCAGAATCTCTGGGATGCAGCAAAAGCAGTAATAAGAGGAAAGTTCATATCACTTCAGGCCTATATGAACAAACAAGAGAGAGCCGAAGTAAACCACTTAACTTCACACCTTAAGGAACTAGAAAAAGAAGAACAAAGACAACCCAAAACCCAGCCGAAGAAAGGAGATAATAAAAATCAGAGCAGAAATAAATGAAATAGAGAACAGAAAAACTATAGAAAAAATCAATAAAACAAGGAGCTGGTTCTTTGAAAAGATCAACAAAATTGACAAACCCCTTGGCAAGACTCACCAAGGAAAAAAGACACAGGACTCAAATAAATAAAATCCAAAATGAAAGAGGAGAGATCACCACAGACATCATAGAAATACAAAGAATTATTGTAGAATACTATGAAAAATTATATGCCACCAAATACAACAATCTAGAAGAAATGGATAAATTCCTAGAACAATACAACCTTCCTAGACTGAGTCATGAAGAAGCAGAAAGCCTAAACAGACCAATCAGTAGGGAGGAAATAGAAAAAACTATTAAAAATCTCCCCAAAAATAAAAGTCCAGGCCCAGACGGTTATACTAGTGAATTCTATCAAACATTCAAAGAAGACTTGGTTCCTATTCTACTCAAAGTCTTCCAAAAAATTGAAGAAGAAGCAATACTTCCAAAACATTTTATGAGGCCAACATAACCCTCATACCAAAACCAGGCAAGGATGGCACAAAGAAAGAAAACTACAGACCATATCTCTAATGAATACAGATGCTAAAATACTAAACAAAATACTGGCAAACCGAATACAACAACATATTAAAAAAATAATACATCATGATCAAGTGGGATTCATCCCAGAATCTCAAGGATGGTTCAACATATGCAAAACGGTTAACGTAATACACCATATCAACAAAACAAAGAACAAAAACCACATGATCTTATCAATAGATGCAGAAAAGGCTTTTGATAAAATACAACACAATTTTATGTTTAAGACTCTCAACAAAATGGGTATAGAAGGAAAATATCTCAACATGATAAAGGCCATATATGATAAACCATCAGCCAACATCCTATTAAACGGCATAAAACTGAGGACTTTCTACCTTAAATCAGGAACAAGACAGGGTTGTCCACTCTCTCCACTCTTATTCAACGTGGTGCTAGAAGTTCTGGCCAGAGCAATCAGACAAGACAAAGAAATAAAAGGCATCCATATCGGAAAAGGAGAAGTAAAGCTATCACTTTTTGCTGATGATATGATCCTATACATCGAAAACCCGAAGGACTCCACAAAAAGATTATTAGAAACAATAAACCAATACAGTAAGGTCGCAGGATACAAAATTAATATACAAAAGTCCATAGCCTTTCTATATGCCAACAATGAAATATTAGAAAACGAACTCAAAGAAATAATCCCCTTCACGATTGCAACAAAAAAAATAAAATACCTAGGAATAAACATAACAAAGAATGTAAAGGACCTATATAATGAAAATTACAAAGCATTGTTAAGGGAAATCGAAAAAGATACAATGAGATGGAAAAACATTCCTTGTTCTTGGATAGGAAGAATAAATATAATCAAAATGGCCATATTACCCAAAGCAATATACAAATTTAATGCAATTCCCATCAAAATCCCTATGAGATTTTTCAAAGAAATGGAACAAAAAATCATCAGATTTATATGGAACTATAAAAAACCCCGAATAGCCAAAACAATCCTAAGGAAAAAGAATGAAGCTGGGGGCATTACAATACCTGACTTTAAACTATATTATAGGGCCACGATAATCAAAACAGCATGGTATTGGCAAAAAAATAGACACTCAGACCAATGGAACAGAATAGAAAGCCCAGAAATAAAACCACATATATATGGTCAAATAATCTTTGATAAAGGGGCCAACAACACACAATGGAGAAAAGAAAGCCTCTTCAACAAATGGTGTTGGGAAAACTGGAAAGCCACATGCAAAAGAATGAAACTCGACTACAGCCTGTCCCCGTGTACTAAAATTAATTCAAAATGGATCAAAGACCTAAATATAAGACCTGAAACAATAAAGTACATAGAAGAAGACATAGGTACTAAAATATCATGGACCTGGGTTTTAAAGAACATTTTATGAACTTGACTCCAATGGCAAGAGAAGTGAAGGCAAAGATAATGAATGGGACTACATCAGAATTAAAAGTTTTTGCTCAGCAAGAGAAACTGATATCAAAATAAACAGACGGCCAACTATATGGGAACTGATATTTTCAAACGACAGCTCAGATAAGGGCCTAATATCCAAAATTTACAAAGAACTCATAAAACTCAACAACAAACAAACAAACAATCCAATAAAAAAATGGGAAGAGGACATGAACAGACACTTCTCCCAGGAAGAGATACAAATGGCCAACAGATATATGAAAAGATGCTCAGCTTCATTAGTTATTAGAGAAATGCAAATCAAAACTACAATGAGATACCACCTCACTCCTGTTAGATTAGCTATTATCAACAAGACGGGTAATAGCAAATGTTGGAGAGGCTGTGGAGAAAAAGGAACCCTCATTCACTGTTGGTGGGACTGTAAAGTAGTACAACCATTATGGAGGAAAGTATGGTGGTTCCTCAAAAAACTGCAAATAGAACTACCTTATGACCCAGCAATCCCTCTACTGGGTATATACCCCCAAACCTCAGAAACATTGATACGTGAAGACACATGTAGCCCCATGTTCATTGCAGCACTGTTCACAGTGGCCAAGACATGGAAACAACCAAAAAGCCCTTCAATAGAAGACTGGATAAAGAAGATGTGGCACATATACACTATGGAATACTACTCAGCCATAAGAAATGATGACATCAGATCATTTACAGCAAAATGGTGGGATCTTGATAACATTATAAGGAGTGAAATAAGCAAATCAGAAAAAAACAAGAACTACATGATTCCATACATTGGTGGAACATAAAAATGAGACTAGGAGACATGGACAAGAGTGTGGTGGTTACGGGGGGGGGGGGAGGGAGGACATGGGAGGGAGGGAGGGAGAGAGTTAGGGGGAGGGGGAGGGGCACAGAAACTAGATGGAGGGTGACGGAGGACAATCTGGCTTTGGGCGAGGGGTTTGCAACGTAGTTTGATGACAAAATGACCTAGACATGTTTTCTTTGAATATATGTACCCTGATTTATTAATGTCATCCCATTACCATTAATAAAAATTTATTAAAAAAAAAAAAAAAAGAATATGCACACTGCCTTATTCATTAGGCCATTCCCAATCCTGGAATTTACTGACTCTTCTTTAGCTGGCTCCTACATGATCTAATACCCTTGGTAGGTAGGCACTGGAACAATTTATTTGGCTGGTAGCTTGTATCAAACTAGAAAGAGAACCGAGAAATCTAGATTCTAGGTCTAGTTCATTCTTTGTCTTGGTTGCTTTGGACAATATGCTTAATATCTGTTGATGATCCTAAAATGAGAAGTTGATTATTTGTTCTCCAGGGTCCTTCCCAGAACGAACATAACATGAGCTTATGATTCACATAGATTATTAGTTGTTATTAATTGCATATTATAAGTTACTAACATTCTCTGACAATGCAGTATAGTGAGAAATACATTTTACGCTGCCACCCTCTTCATCTATAGATGTAAAAATCAGAAAAAAATTTTCTCAGAAAAATACCTTGATATCATTTGATGCACTATGAGATAATATTTTTCTTTTTATTACTATGTTTCATGTTTTAAATTTAAATTTTTTCTTTTTTTAAAGGTTTTATTTATTGATTTTAGAGGGAGGATAGAGAGAGAGAATGTTAGAAGGAGAAGGAAGAAGCATCAACTCATAGCAGTTGCTTTTCATATGTGCCTTGACCAGACAAGCGCAGGGTTTTGAACTGGTGATCTTAGCATCCCATGTCAATACTCTATCTACTGTGTGCAACAGGCCAGGCTTAAATTAAATGTTAACACACTGAATTGATTTGATAGCGCACTGACTGGTTACAAATGATAGTTTGAGAAATATTCTTTCAACCATTTTGAAATAGGCTAACGGGATCGGTCAGCATGAGCAGTAGAATAGTCAGAACATTATTTCCCATTTAGAGAGAACCTTGACTTTACCTGTATCCAGGTGGTGTTCATAAGTCTGAAATTTTCATCAAAATAATGTATCAAGGTTAGAAATTGCTCATCATTGTACTCAAAACGGTTCTGGAAAATAATGGAGCAGATCACATTGCAGGGAGCACTGCCCATAAGGAAAGAGGGGTCACAGGGAGCCTCTGAAAACAAAGTAAGTCAAAAGTTAGAGCGGAATTCCCACTTAAATCTTAAGTTGACTGTTTAAAATACTTGAGAAAAGTTGACTCAAAAGATTTTTTAAGTATAGGAACTAGTAGGCATGCCACCATCACTATAAACTCAACATGCGTAAAATAAAATGTATTGTGTTTCCCCAAGTAAAAATGTCTAATCCAGTCCAATTTATTTATTAATTTCCCCCAAGTATTTTCTTATTTACATCATTCTCTTAATAAGAGCCACAAGGTAATTCACAAGGAGGTCCTTTAAAAAATGCTTTTAAATTTTTGTTTATTTATTTTACAATATTATTGACTACATTTTTTTTATGAGAGCAAGAGAGAGAAGGGGAGAGATGAGAAGCATCGACTTGTAGTTGCAGCACTTTATTTGTTCATTGATTGCTTTTTATATGTGCCTTGACCAGGGGGCTCCAGTTGAGCAGGTGCCCCCTTGCTTAAGCCAGTGACTTTGGATTTCAAATCCAGTGACCCTGGTCATTCTATGATCCCATGCTCAAGCCATCAACCTCGAGGTTTTGAACTTGGGTCCTCAGTGTCCCAGGCTAAAGATCTATCCACTGTGCCACTTCTTGGTCAGCATTGATTATAATCCACTGGGGAACAATTTTTTTTCGTTTTCTGTTGCATGAGGTTTTAGAACTGTTTCAATATATTTCTGCATCGCTGATTCCAAATCTGAAATCCTTGTTTTGGTGCATGCTCTAGTTTTTATACAATTTTAATTTCTTTTTGTTACAGTTAATGGCATGCATTGGTTTTTAAATTGGAGTTAAAGGGCAATGAATCCTGGATTGAACATAACCACAAGGCAATTAATGTTTTACAAACATCAGTTTTACATAATTGTAGTTGTTTTTACATGTAAATTTTATTATCTGATAAAAACGCTTTCTTATTTTGTTTTAAGATTGAATCATGGCTTCTTCGAGTAGGCGTAAATGTAAGAATAGTCCTGGCACCTTCTGTTATATATGTGGCTGTTACACACTTCAACATCAAAAGCGTAGTATTTCATCATTTGTGACACGTGCATATATTGCCTATTTTCAAATTCCCCTTGGATATGAAGACAAGAATTGGGCTACTCATATTGTGTTTTATAATTGTGAGGAAATGCTTCATGACTGGACAAAAGGAAAATGCCTTTTGGTATTCCCATAGTTTGGCGTGAACCTAAGGACCACAGCATGGACTGTTATTTCTGTCTGATAGATACAAAGGGCATCGGCAAGAAAAAACAGCATATGGTCATATATTCTAATATTCCTTCAGCAATACGACCTATTTCACACTCTGAGACACTTCCAGTTCCAGTTTTCAATGGTTTTATTTCTTCTAAGGACAAAAAAAGTGACATGGTGATCAAATGCATGAGGAAATGGTTGTAGAATCTGAAGGGTCTTCTTCTGATGTCAAGCAGTCATTAACCCCTCAGCAGTTTAGCCAACCTGAATTGAATGACTTAGTAAGAGATTGGGCCTATCAAAGAAAGCAGTTGAGTTATTAGCCTCCAGGCTTCAAGAAAAGAATGTACTTCACCGGTCAGATGAAGTATTCCATTTCAGGAAGTGTGGACAAATTTTTATGGACTTTTTTTCTGAAGACAAACACTTTGTTTACTGTCATAATATCAGTAGTCTTCTCAGCCAGCTAGATGTTACCACTTACAGTCCAACAGACAACAGAATGGCGGCTATTTCTTGACAGCTCTAAATGGAGTCTGAAATGTGCTCTCCTACACAACAGTAATGCTTATGCAGCGGTTCCAATTGGTTATTCAACTCATCTGCAAGAAGATTATAATGATATAAAAATTGTCCTTGACTTTCTGAAGTATGAGGAGCATAACTGGATCATTTGTGTGGATCTTAAAATGGTAGATTTCCTGCTAGGACAACGGAGATGTTTCACTAAGTATCCTTGCTTTCTATGTTTGTGGGACAGCCGATCTCTGGAGAAACACTGGACACAGAAGGAGTGGCTGAAACGTGAAGCTCTAGAAGTAGGGATGCAAAATATTGTGAATGAACCTGTAGTTAACCGAGACAGGACCATTCTTTTCCCCACTTCACATCAAACTTGGCTTAATGAGGCAGTTTTTTCAGGCTTTGAATAGGGAAAGTGAAAGCTTTCAACATATTATTTCTGCTGTTCCTGCCTTGTCTTTTGAGAAGATAAAAGCAGGTGTATTCAATGGACTTCAAATTTGAACCCTCATAAATGACAAAGAATTTTCCAGGAAGATAAATAAGGAGGAGAAAGCAGCATGGCAGTCTTTTGTGGCAGTTACAAAGAACTTCCTTGGCAACAAAAAAGCAGAAAACTATAAACTTCTGGTTCAAAGGACGCTGTTGGCTTTCCACTATATTGAATGGAACATGAGCGTTAAGATTCACTTCCTGAACAGTCACTTCAATAGGTTTCCCAAAATCTTGGAGCTGTTAGTGATGAGCAGACTACTGCTGGAGCATCAAATGAGATTGTCCTCAACAAGTACACACACACACAAGTTGTACAAACGCAAATTTTTGCCTGAATAGAATTTAAATAAGTTTTGCGCAAATTTTATGATTAAAATAAGTGTTTTAATATGTTCTATTTTAAAACTGTAGACAAATTCTGATGCAATCATATCTTTTAGTGTATTAGTATATTTACTACATTATATAAATTATTATATTTTCACAAAGATGATGCCCAAGAAGTCATTCTACTTCATTATGTTAAACTAAATGTTGAAAATTTTACAATAAGATAAGAACCTAAAATCTTGAATTGCAAAAAAACCTGTAGCTTACAGAGAAAAACAAATGTCAGATTTGAGATCAGCACACTCGAGTTAGGTAAGAACAAGTGTTCTTGTGGATGCAACAAAATTTTGTTCCCCAGTGTCGTATTTTCTATGCTGTACTTTACATCCCCATGACTATTCTTTAACTCCCAGTCTGTGCTTCTCAGTCCTTTCACCTTTTTCACTCCGTCCCCAGCCTCCCTCTCCTCAGGCAGCCATCAGTCTGTCCTTTGTATTTATGAGACGGTTTCTGTTTTGTTTGTTCATTATAGTGCTCTTTAAATGCTGCATATGCGTTAAATCATATGGTACTGTCTGTCTCTGACTGGCTTATTCTACTCAGCATAACACCCTCGGTCCATCCATGCTGTCACAAAGAATAACATTTTCCTCCTCTTTATGGTAAAAACATCTTTAAAAGTGTAAAATTTAGCCCTCAGTGTGGACACTTCTTCAAGAATATCAGGAGACTGTGGAGACATGAAATCTTATTTTACAAAACAAAGTTGACAAACATTGGGTGTGTTTTTCTTGTAGAAGAGAAGAATAATGAGAGAATTTGGAGTTACAGTCAGATATTTCCAAACAATATGGTATAGTATATGAAAAAGACTTTCTATATGTAATAACAAATATGACTTCCATTTTTTTTTTTTTTTGGTATTTGGCAGCTTTTAAGCCTTATCTTTTCTTACTCTTCTCACATCTGGACAAACTGATATAATAAAAAGCTCAAGTGTTCCCTCCTTTGGCACAAGCAGAGTGTTTAAACCACACACCCTGGATGGCACAGGGAACCCGCATCCACACCTCACCCCCTAACCACCATTTCTCAATCCAGTGTCCTTTCTCTGCTCTCTCATACCATATTGGGATCTTCTTAAGAGCCATCTTGCCCTATATAGAAAGCATCATTATCAGTTGTGGGATTCAGCTGGTTTTCAACAGTTCAGCAAAACTACTACCTAATACATATTTTGTTGAGTTAGGCGAACCTTTATTAAGGTGACACTTGTAACAAAGGTTCTCTCTAAGGTGGGCACCTGGGCAGTCACCCAATAAGGTGACTCTCATTCCTTATGCTTTTTTAACATTCATCTGTGCAAGAGCATATTCTAAGCTTCCTTATTATTGTTCATTCAGTCCATAGGTGAAAACAATTGAAAGTGAGGACACCAATCAAGAAGCGATATGGAAATATCTTAAATAACAGTTTTATTGTTTTATGTCAGGTATTATTTAATATTTTATCATTAATATTTTAAAACTCTTATGAGATAATCTAGTTTTGTGTACCTCTTTTATTTTTCTAATTTAAGTATTAAATGCATGAAATAATTAACTACTTTTCAGTATATCTTTTTTTTATACTGAAAATAGTCATTAAGGCAGAGAACCAGTTGTTAAATTATTTGAATCCAACCACTGATCATTATGAGTAATAAAACTTTTTCATATCCTATTGGGGTGTATGTGGTACCTTCAATATCAACATCTAAACCAAATTTTAGGTGGGAAGCCCGTCCTTCCTCTAAGTGGTAACTGTCACAACACTGGACCTCCAAAAGGCAAAATCTCAGCAGGGACCAAATAGCAGAAGTTATAAGGAAAAATGCTTCTGCTCAACATGTGAACGAAACTTCCAACAGTTATAGTTACCCCAAGATGAAACAGGCTGTCCCAACAAAGTGAGGTCCCACAGCTAGGGGGAATCAAGCAGAATCTGAGTGGTCATGGGTCAGGAAACTGAGAGAAGGTCACATTCACTACGGGAAAAGACCCAGTCAATAATAATTCTGCTTGAAATATAAATCAAGTGCACAAAATCATTTTCCAGATAATACTTATCAAAACCCAACATTTGTTGACTTATTAATTCCATTTTCAAAATTACATTCTAATAAATAGTCAAAGATATGCAATGATTCATATGGATTGCATTTTTTTTATACTAATAGCAACAAAGAACTAAAACAGTTTACTTGTCACAGCCCCTGGAATGGAAAAGAACTTTGTGTGTCACTGCCATACCTTGCCCATTCATAACACTCTTGGCTTCTTTCTTTGCTCTTTTCTCCTTACACTGCTGTGGAAAGAGCTGGATCCTGGGTGACACTGGAAGCCACATGCTGAAGATGTCAAAGCTCCTATTAGCCTGGAACCTGGAAAAGCTGTTGTGCCAACCACTTCACCTCTTCTTACTGGTTGTGAGCAAAATGTAAACTTCCGCTACACTTGAGCCATAGCTCTCTGTGCTCTATTGGTAATTGTAATAGCATTCAGTCTACCCAAACTGTTTTTGTTAAGTCCATAGAGAAAAACGCACCATTGGTTTTCTTTAATTCTTCCACCAGACACAGGGCTTCCTCTTGAATTCTGTCTTCAATAGTTTTCTTTCCCATTCCCATGTTCCGTAAAACCGTGAGGGAGAAACGCCGGGTTTGCTTCCATACTTCTCCATTGCTGAAAATAATTCCTATCAGGACAAAAAAGTAAATAAAAAAGAATAACTTTCATTTTCATTAACTCTAGCTGAGTGTCTTGATCTCAGGAAATGATAATGTCACTTAAGCTGAAAAGTTACTTTAATGGAACCAGTCTCAGAAGTTCCCACTGACCCTACTCTGCCTGCTTTCTTTCTCACTCCAGCCTAGGAGCTCATTATCAAGACTTGGTTTTTCATATTACTAAACTCTTCTTCTCCATTAACTCCTTTAAACCTCACAATAACTCTGTGAGCCAGTGATTTGTCTCCATTTTACTGAGAAGAATGCTGAGGATCCTGGAGGCAAAATGCTTGTTCCTTGATCACACAGCTAATAAATCACGGTGAGTTCAAGTAAGAGGTTAAAATTTCATGACCAACTTCTGTGCATCGTAAGTGAATTTTAGGGGCAGTAACAAAGGGAGCCAATTCTTGAAAGAAGGAGAGACAGCTTTGTGCATTGGAAGGAAGTTCATGAAAATCTATTCTGCAGGTAAGGGACATAGCCATAGTCCTTCTAATTTCAACATTTCCTCTGTATTTGGGAAACACCTTCCATGAAATGTGGTCTTGGCCCTGGCCGGTTGGCTCAGCGGTAGAGCGTCGGCCTAGTGTGCGGAGGACCCGGGTTCGATTCCCGGCCAGGGCACATAGGAGAAGCGTCCATTTGCTTCTCCACCCCTCCGCCGTGCTTTCCTCTCTGTCTCTCTCTTCCCCTCCCGCAGCCAAGGCTCCATTGGAGCAAAGATGGCCCGGGCGCTGGGGATGGCTCTGTGGCCTCTGCCTCAGGCGCTAGAGTGGCTCTGGTCGCAAGATGGCGACGCCCAGGATGGGCAGAGCAACGCCCCCCTGGTGGGCAGAGCATCGCCCCTGGTGGGCGTGCCGGGTGGATCCCGGTCGGGCGCATGCGGGAGTCTGTCTGACTGTCTCTCCCTGTTTCCAGCTTCAGAAAAATGGAAAAGAAAGAAAAAAAAAATTAAAAAAAAAAAAATGTGGTCTTAACACCAAAGAAGTTCAACATCAGACTTCCAGAGGCTCAAGACCGGACCGGTGGGGAAGCAACACTTGTAGGAAACTTGTCCAAGAATATTTTCGAGAACATGTGGAGGAGGAAAGAACTCTGTTTAGGCTTTATCTCTTTTTGCTGGAAACCAGTGACCCTCTAGAAGCCTGGACAGTATAAAATTTGCTCCAAAAACAAATGGAAGATAGTTCAAGTCTTTTATTTAAAAAGCTTTTTCCACTATCAGTTTGAATCCATTCTTACTACATATTTCTCCACAATCCTCTGTTCAGAGAATATTTGTGTTTTATGCTCTCTATTCTATTGAATTCAAATATTTCTTATCTTTTTTAGAAGAGGAGAAGATTAAAGGTAAGGTTGAAAATATTCCAGGTTTATGTTGGTTCCGTGCATACTGTGCAAGCATTCTACAGTAATCTCTTGGCAACCATGACTCAGAACAAAAAAAGCAAAATATTTGGTGAATTGAATAAGTTAGTCTATTTCCTTTCCCGTTTTCTCTCTGTCTCTTTCTCATTCTTACCAGGCTATAATTTAAAATGAACATGGCTTAGTCACAAATTTATAGAACATTAGTGGTTAGCTGGTTTGCTTTCATTGGATTTATTGTTTCCTAGGGGCATTATGTCACTCATAATTTTAAATATAGATTAATTATCCCTTATAGAAAATTTTGGAATGATGATATTTCCATAAGTGTCTCTAAATGCTTAAAGTTTCTCAATTCCTTAGCCTATTGAGAATCTTTGCAACTTAAATCCACACACATTTTTCAAATGGAAGCATACCTAATCCCGGTATGATTTTCTCTATCACTGGTAAACTGCCTCTTGCAGCAAACTCCTCTCCCCGATCGATCAGGGCTTCCTTCACTGCTTCGTAGCCATGCAGCACCACAGTGGGCTTTGTTCCCAGATACACAGTGAACACCGGGCCATAGACTTCTGCTAGCTACGGATGGAACAGGAGATGCAAGAGGAGTGAGAATTTCAAAGCGAAAATGTAGGTAAGTGAGAGAAATATTTTTAATCTTACTGAAGAGACATTTTAATATTTATTTACCCATTATGAAAAATTTCAATTTCTGGACCTGGTAATTTAATAAGAAATCACGTTACTTAAATGGTAATTATCATTGTATTACAGTGTGTTCGTAAAGTCATGGTACACTTTTGACTGGTCACAGGAAAGCAACAAAAGATGATACAAATGT
Organism: Saccopteryx bilineata; assembly: GCF_036850765.1. Classification (NCBI taxonomy): domain Eukaryota; kingdom Metazoa; phylum Chordata; class Mammalia; order Chiroptera; family Emballonuridae; genus Saccopteryx; species Saccopteryx bilineata. Next base: position 82,269,897 of record NC_089496.1, read on the forward strand.
GAAATCTGCACCAAATAAAAGGAAAACCCTCCCAGTTTCTGTAGGATGATGGGGCAGCATGTGCGCATGCACAGATGATGACGTAACACCGTGTATACAGTGGAGCAGCCCACGGCCATGCCAGGTCAGATGTGGACGGTACAGAGGATAGTTCAGTGTGTTCTGTGGCTTGCTAAATTCGAATCTGTTACCAAAGTGTAACGTGAATATCGGCGCGTTTATAACGAAGAGCCACCACATAGGAATAACATTACTCGGTGGGATAAGCAGTTGAAGGAAACCAGCAATTTGGTGGAGAAACCCCGTTCTGGTAGGCCATCAGTCAGTGATGAGTCTGTAGAGGCTATACGAGATAGCTACCTAAGGAGCCCTAAAAAATCTGTGCGTGAGCCCTCATCAAACTGCACTGAATAGATATGAAACTGGGAGAGTTTTCCTTTTATTTGGTGCAGATTTCACATTTCTGTTGTCTTTTGTTGCTTTCCTGTGACTGGTCAAAAGTGCACCATGACTTTACGGACACACTGTATTAGTAATAATGCTATCATTATTATCACGATCAATAGTTATCCTTTTTTCAGCTTCTACTATGTGACTATCAGTCATAAATTTTATTCATATTTAATTATTTTTTTCTGCCAAACCTCTAATTGCTCCAAATTTCTCCTTCCTTCTTATACTTAACATAAGTAATATGTTTCTCCTGTTTGAAGGATGTTTTTCCATGTTGCCCCACGTGTAGACAAATAAGTGTCCCTTATTATCTATTTCCTACATCTTCTAGTTAGCACCAGAAGAATTATATATGAATAAAACCTCCACGTTTTATTAATGCATAAGGACATGGCAGCCTAATGTCAGATCTTTCCCAGATTCCCTGTGTGGCCATGTGACTAAGCTTCCATGAACTGATGTTAGCAGAAGTGATGTGTGCAAATCCTACACTGTTGCATAAATGATCCCACATGCTCTCCCTTTCTGCACTTACTCATGGATTGAGATGATAACATGGGGAAGGCCTCACTGTGACCATGGAAATGAAGACAATATCCTAGGGACACGAGATGGTAAACAACAAGATTGAGAAAAACTTGTTCTCTGAATAACCTTGAAGAAGAGAAGCAGACCACCATTAATCATCTCTATATTATATGAGAGGTAGAAATAAACTCTTGTCTTCTTTAAGCCATTCCATTATTGGGGTCTTTCTCTTATGGTGTCTTATTCAGTATACCAAATAATATAAGACTTAAACTCTTTCCAACAGTTCTACGTTTGAATCCTTCTGCTACCTTACAATTCCTTCTCCAGAGTGATCTTTCACAAGGTTAATGCTAATATCACCGTCCTTAAAGCACGTCCAGGGCATCACATTGTTCTTATGCTAAAGACTAATATTCTTAAAATCCTTGTAAGGCCCACGTGCTCTGGTCCTGTAGACCTCTTCAATCTCAACTCACACTGCATTTTAACTTATTCTCTGGGCTACAACCGAACTGGTCCTTTTTCAGAGACATAACAAGTAATTCTTCTCCAGATTGAAAAAGGCTGGAACAAATTTGTATCTGGTTTTTGTCTGGTTAATGCCCAATCATTCCTTAGTGCTTAGCTCCAATTTAGTTCTTCAGAGAACCGTTTGCTGCCGGCGGCTCCTTTTAGTCCTCTCAGCTACATGGCCTCTTCTGCTGGGCCCCTTCTACACAGTTAACAATCAGTAATGTATTTGCATTATTATATCATAAGCACATGCCTACCCTTTAAAATTCGATAATGCTAAGGTCTTTTTTGTTGTTGTTGTTCAGCACTGATGATCTCTAACACACAAAAGTACTAAAATCTTACCATTTGCAACAGCATGGATGGACTAGAGGTTATTATGATAAGTGAAATAAGTCAGTCAGAGAAAGGCAGATACCATATGATTTCACTTATAGTGGGGTCTAAAGAACAAAATAAACAAAATTGAAACTCATTGACACAGAGATCAGAATGTTGGTTACCAGAGAAGAGGGGAGTTCAGGGACTGGGTGAAAAAGAGATGGGATTCAGTAAAAATTGGTAGTCACCAAATAGTCACAGGATGTAAAGTACAGCATAAGTAATATGGCCAATAATATTGTAATAACTATGCATGGTGCCAGGTGGGTACTGGAAATAGCAGGGAGAACAATTTGCAAAGTATATGATTGTCAGATTATTATGCTGTACACCTGAAACTAATACAAAATAATACTGAAAAAAAATCTTTAGGACCTAACATGAAGCCTAATACAAAGTAGGCATTCAATAACTTGTTGAATAGATGATACATTAATAACTTGTGCAAAATAACTATTATTCACTTTTTAAAGAAATGGAAATTGAAGCTCAGAGAGATTTTCTAAATTGCCCAGGGTTGCAAGTGAAGAAATGGATAGGCTGGAGTGCTGACACAATCCCTTCTAAACCAGAACCCAGAACACAGGAAGAAAAAGTTTCCAGGGGCAGTGCTGTGGTAACTACTTGTCTCAGGCAGACAGATTTCAGAAAATCCCTTCAAGATTTCAGAAGCTATTGCCATATAAATAGCTTAGAGCAGATACTCATTCATTGAGCAGATATAATAGAAACTGTAAAAGTTCCTGAACATTTAGTTACTTCATTAACTTCATATCAGTGTGTGCTTTTAGAAAAATATTAGTGTTGTGATTCTGTTAATCAGTAAAATTTTTTGTAATTGAAAGTAATCTCATTGAATTAGAGTTCAGGAAAATAGAATTAGTAAAAAGAAGACCCAGGTCACAATATGGGCAGGGAATTCCTACTTTGGGCAATTTCAACAATCACCTCATAGATTTTATTCCCTTCTGGCCACCTTCTAACTATACACCACTTAAAATTACATCTGGACCCTGAGCAGGTGGCTCGATAGATAGATCATCGTCCTGGCGCACTGAGGCTGCGAGTGTGATTCCCACTCAGGGCACGAAGTAAAAGCAAGCAATGAGTACACGACTAAATAGAAAAGCTAAGTGGAACAATAAGTTGATGCTTCTCTTCTTTCCCTCTCCTTTCCTCTCTCTCTCTCTTAATCAAAGAAAAAATTTTAAATAAATAAATAAGTAAAATCGTTTCTGACAGAAAAGGACAAGGACCATATGATTTCACTATATGAGTGTTATAAAACAGAAAACAGCAAATGAAAAAAGGAAACAAAGAAACAAACAAAATCATAGACAAACAGTATGGTAGTTACCAGAAGGGAAGGAGGGTTAAGAAGAAGAGGAAGAGGGTAGTGGGGTTGAAATGTACGGTGATGGAAGGAGACTAGACTTAGGGTGGTGGTCACACAATGTAATCAACAGATGATATAGTAGCGATCTGTATACCTGAAACCTGTAAAGTGTTATTAATCAATATTGTCTCAGTATATTTAATTAAATTAAAAAATAAAAACTATATCTAGGTGTCCAATGAACACTTTCTTTTAATACTATTTCTGTAAAGCATAGTGTCTGGGACCATATTTTACTTAGATATAAGGCTGTCAAATTTACTCCTTGCAAACAATTGGAAGAAAATAAATCATACTTAACCTTGTTGAAGGATCTGTTGATGTCGCTGGCATTTATCTGTAGAATATTTCCAATGATGGGGAGAGGAGTAGGGCCAGGCGGCAGCTTTCCTTGGGCATAGCTTCGGTTCCGTAGAAAAAGGAGGATCAAACAAGAAAGACAAATCGCTAGGACTATGAAGAGATCCATTAACGTGCTTCGCATAAATGCAATTGAAACTCTATAATCCAAAGATTTGATAAATACTGAGTGCAAACTGACCTCCCAATTCAGTACCAAGTCTTTGACCTTTTGGGTAAATATTGATTTATCTTCAGTGTACTCTGACCTGCTGGTAGAGAATAGAACAAAAACAACAAAAAACCAAAGTCACAACTATAGACAATAGAACAGAATATACAGATGTTGTATTATTTTATATTATTTTACAGTATTATAATTTTTGTTATTGAGTAAGAAGAGGGAGTCAGTGACAAAGCTCCCACATGTGCCCTGACCAGGATCCACCCAGCACGCCCACTAAGGGCTGATGCTCTGCCCACTGGGGTGTTGCTCTATTGCTCAACAACAGAGCTCTTTTTAGCACTTGAGATGGAGGCCATGGAGCTATCCTCAGTGCCTGTGGCCAACTCAGTTCAATCCAGTCTTGGATGAAAGAATAGAAGAGAGAAAGAGAGGGGAGGAGAGAGAGAGAGAGAGAGAGAGAGAGAGAGAGAGAAAGAAGTGAAAGAGGAGGGAGGGATGCAAAAGCAGTTGGGTGCTTCTCCTGTGTGCCCTGACCAGGAATCAAACCCAGGACATCCACATGCTGGGCCTGTGCTCTACCACTGAGCAACCCATCCAGGGCTCAGGTGTTGTATTATTTTAAAGTTGTACACCTAAAATTTATATAAGGTTATTAACCAATGCTGTCCAATAATTTTTTTTAAATTTTTTTTTTTTGTATTTTTCTGAGGCTGGAAACGAGGAGAGACAGACAGACTCCTGCATGCGCCCGACCGGGATCCACCCGGCACGCCCACCAGGGGCGACGCTCTTTCCACCAGGGGGCGATGCTCTGCCCCTCCAGGGCATCGCTCTGCCGCGTCCAGAGCCACTCTAGTGCCTGGGGCAGAGGCCAAGGAGCCATCCCCAGCGCCCGGGCCATCTTTGCTCCAATGGAGCCTTGGCTGCGGGAGGGGAAGAGAGAGACAGAGAGGAAGGAGTGGGTAGGGGTGGAGAAGCAAATGGGCGCTTCTCCTATGTGCCCAGGCCGGAAATCGAACCCGGGTCCCCCGCACGCCACGCCGACGCTCTACCGCTGAGCCAACCGGCCAGGGTCTGTCCAATAATTTTTAATTTTAAAAAAGTTACCTTAGCATTCATAAATGTATAAGTTTTCAGTGGAATATTCAACTAAATATAACTTACTTCTTGCTTGATGTGTGGTGGTGCAATGACTTGAAATGCTGACATCGCCAGTTCTAAACCCTGGGCTTGCCCAGTCAAGGCTCATACGAGAAGCAACTACTATGAGTTGAATATTCCTGCTCTCCCCAGTCCCCTTTCTCTCTCTCTCTCCTCTCACTGAAATAAATAAATATAGTTTTTAAAAAATAACTTACTTCTTCAGAGATGGCTATATTTTAATAGTGAAATTAAAAGCTATAAAATTTTTAAAGGGGTAAAATTTATAATCTTGACAAAAAATGAAAGAGAATATCTCATTGTCAAAATTCATCATATTTGCAAAAGAAAGAAGCACTCTCTTATTGTTTCTTTCCAGAAAATTCAAGGAAAGGCCAGAATCAATGACAGAGAGAAGGAGGCAGAGTAAAAACAGAAGGGTATAGGGAACTAGTCTTGTCTTAGAGTAGAGACAGCCCACTCTCTTGACACAGCCCTTTTCTATATGTCATGAGTTCTGACATCACTTATTCTCAAAGGAAATGCCTTACCGACCTCCCTGCTCTGTTAATAAAGGGAAGGACTGGAATTTGAACCTCAGGCATCTGACACATCACATATGGCAATTATAATGAAGTCCCCTTCTTGGAAACCATGGACACGTGAACCCAACACACTTCCAATGATATAGTGTTCTACACAGCTGGTGATGAAGTGTGCTCAGTTTGCAGCAGGAAGAGTCCGTCTTTGTGGAGGTCAGCAAGGGAGGTCCTGAGAAACGAGAGCTTCCCGCCATAGCTTCTGTAGTGGTGGAGAAGCAAATCTAATGAGCAATTACCCAGTATTTGAGCTTTTGTTGGAGGGTGGGGAACTAACTGCATCAAAAACACCTCAGTCTGAACCCTGGCTTGTTTGCTCAGTGGTAGAGCATCGGCCAGTGTGGATGTGTCGGGTTTGATTTCCTGTCAGGGCACACAGTAGAAGTGACCATCTTCTTCTTTATCCCTCCCTCTCTCACTTCTTTCTCTTCCTACCCCTTCTGCAGCCATGGCTTGAGAACATTGACAAGGCAGGCCATTGAGGATGGCTCCCTGGAGCCTTCCCCTTAGGTGCTAAAAATAGCTCAGTTGCCGAGCAACGGTCATAGATGAGCAGAGTGTCCTCGTTCTGGAGCTGGAGGTTGCTAGTTTGATGCCCCAGTCAGGGCACATACAGGATAGCTGGCTATTCCTGTGATCTCTCAAAAACAAACAAACAGAAACAAGCGAACAAACAGCCTCAGTCTGGAAAGACCACCATATCCTGATTCCACACACAAAAACATAATGTATTTAGGTCAGCATCTAATAAAATTAAAATTATACTAGATACTCCAAAAAAGACCTACTTTAAAAAAAAAAGCCTTCTGTAAAACCACTATTCAGTTTTTAAATAAAGTGCCAAGAATCTTAGTGCTATTTATTTATTTACTTAGTACTTATATTATTACGTGAGGGGTGGGGAGCAGAGGGAGCAGAGAGACAAGGGATCCACCCAGCAAGCTCCCTACCGGCAATGTGTTACCCACCTGGGGCCACTGCTCTGTTGCTCAACAACCATGCTAAAATATTTTAGCTCTTGAGGTGAGGTCATGGTGTCATCCTCAGTAGCCTGAGCCAACTTGCTGGAAGCATTCAAACCATGGTTGCTGGCAGGGAAGAAAGAGACAGAGAAAAGGAGGAAGGGGATGCGTGGAGAAGCAGATGGTCATTTCTTCTATGTGCCCTGACCGAGCATTGAACCCAGGACATTCACACTCTGGGCTGATGCTCTAGTGCTGAGCCTACCAGCCAGGGCTTAGTGCTTTTTAAAAAGAAAATAAATTGCTTTCTTTAATACAAAAATAATTCTTTTTATTTAATCTTATTTTATTTGAGAGAGAGAGAGTAGGAAAGACAGACATAGAGAGGAAGGGAGAGAGAAAGGGCAAGAGATGAAAATCATCAACTCATAATTGCATCACTTTAGTTGTTCATTGATTGCTTTCTCATATGTGCCTTGACTGGAGGGCTCCAGCAGAGCAAGTGACCCCTTGCTCAGGCCAGCGACCTTGGGTTGAAGCCAGTGACCATGGGGTCTAGTTGGTGATCCCACACGCAAGGCGGCATCTGTGCACTCAAGCTGGTGAGCCCGTGCTCAAGCCCAATGAGCTCTCACTCAATCCGCAAGCTCAGGATTTCCAACCTGAGACCTCAGCATCCCAGGTTGATGCTCTATCTACTGCTCCACCACCAGTCAGGCAAGAACAATTCTTTTTATTTGTAGAATTTTGTAAAGTTTTTGAAGTACTTTTGTAAATATCATGTTTGAATCTCATAATCAGTCCATGAGACAAGCCTTTTTTTTTTCTTAGTGAGAGAGAGAAAGGGAGAGAGATGAAAAGCATCAACTAATAGTCGCAGCACTTTGATCACTGACTACTTTTCATTCACGCCTTGACCAGGGGATTCCAGCCGAACCAGTGACCCCTTGCTCAAGCCAGCAAACACGGGGTCATTTCTATGATCCCACGCTCAAGCTGGTGACCCCTGCTTAAGCTGGTGAGCTTGTGCACAAGCAGACACCTCAGGGTTTCAAACCTGGGACCTCAGCTCTATCCACTGTGCCATCACTGGTCTGGTGAGACAGTTATATTTTATTCATTTTACAGGTGAGGGAAATTAGAATCAGAACTGAAGGAATTCACCCAAATTTCCACTTCTATGGCAGGGTAAGAACTCCAGCTCTCCTTTTATAAGTTGTAAACTTTGCACTGGGAAGCATTTCAATTTAATTATATTTCACAATCATTTGTTGAGTAATTCTTATGCATCTTGCCATCTGACTTTAGCATTAAATATTTGATTTAAAGTTAAATCATGACTAAGTCAATTTCAACATAAATAAATGCAATTGAGAGTTCAGAAAACTTTGTCCCTTTGTAACATTTAGAACGTCAGGAAGCCACAGTTCAAAGATTCAAAGAGCTTGATTTCAAAGTAATATAGCTATTGGCTAGCTGTTCAATACCACCTCTGATGTACCTTGTGTCAGGACATTTATTGTGGTAGACTGCAAGCTGGCAAAGCCCTCACAGTTTAAGACTTAAGCTAAAGGCCTTTAAGCTCTTCCCCACAACTCCATATTGGCTATGAAGTTGAGTATTTGTACTCGTCCTATACCCCCATCTCAATTGCCTGATTAAGTTGCTAGAGACAATTTACATGCCTCTCCTCTCACCCTTTGTTTATTCTGTTGTTAAGATGTTATGCAGGTTAGAGGGTTTTCTGCATGTGGGAGAATTCTTGGGTTGTCTGGGAAATGTGACTTTGTATTAGAGATATCTCTGGTTTGCTAATGACTTTGCTCTGCCTTGTAAATAAAGAGGTTTGGGGGTGGAGACTTGCTCTTGCAAGCTATTGGCTATGCAGAGACCCCTCGATCCCATCCTTTTTCTCTCAGAGTTTATATTTTCGCACTGCAATGTTCTCACTCAGGACCTGGACAATTACTAGCCACGCTGGTCCAGGGCAATTTCTGGTCCTGGAAAAAGAGCAGATTTTAATACAGTTTATATATATATTTTGAAATCTGGTCTCTCTGTCACTTTTATCTTTAGAGCCATCCTTTGCCTTGAGAAACTTATATCTTATCTCTTTCTATGCATCTTTTCTGGGGGTTCAAATACTTGGCTATTTTTCTCTTCACAGAAGGAAGAAAATATTGAAATAGAAGAGCTAGACTAGACCTTAGAAATCATCTCATGAAATTTCTTACTTCCTCATCTTAAGAGCAATGGAATAATGACTCAGGGAGGCAAAGAGCTTTGCATATAATCACACACAGGGTTAATATCAGAGCTGAGCTGCTAAGTCGAAGGGTTTTTGTTTCCTCAAATATTAGATTTTTAAAAATCACCTGAATAAGGAAACACTGAAAATTTAACTCTCTTCTACACAAACATAAGAAAACTTCAAGATTGTGAAAGTTTGTGATAACCTGTGTTACCCCATATAATAAAGGTATCAGACGTTAGGGAACAGCATGCTCTTTTTTTTATTTATTGATTTTTTTTTTAGAAACAGAAGAAGGGAGAGAAATAGAGAGTGAGAGGAAGAGAGAATAATATTGATTTATTGTTTCACTTATTCATGCCATCATTGGTGATTTTTTTTTGTGCCCTGACCCAGGAATGGACCCAGAACCTCAGCATGTTGGGACAATACTCAACAACGGAGCTAGCTGGCCAGGGCTGGGAGCCAGCTTGGCAGAGTAAAAAACAGGGGTACAGGGAACTAATTACTTTTTTACATTGAGGTTACTTTACATGAAACCTCAATCAGAGCTCAAAAAGAAACTATATTGTTAATGTAAGGTCAGTAGATAATGGGGGATGGTCACTTGGGAAACTCAGACCCGCGAACTTTGGCTAGGACCGCCCACAACCAAGCGCGCCAAAGGAGGCTTCACAGGAACCGTTTGGAAAAAAGTGACCATCTACTAGTCAGTGAGATTTCACCACGTCATGTTAGCTCGACTTCCCTAGAGGGACCCCTTTAAATATCTCCCACATGGTTTAATCCGTGCAACTTCCCTGGCCTCCATCTTACCTCGCGGCCAGGGAACCTTGCCGGATGCGGTGTGCGCTCTGTACTGAATAAAGCCTTTTTGTTATTCCACACTTGGTGGCTCCGAGCCCCGTTCCTTCCTTCTCGGCGGGGAAGAATACCTTACATTTTGGTGCCAAAAACCCAGGAGGAGTTGAAGTCCGCAAGGACCGCTCCTCTTCCCCATCCCCTCCGAGAAAGAACCAGGATCTCCTGCCTTTCACCCACTTCGGTGCACGGTGCGGTAAGTCCCCTGCCTTCAGCCTTCCTCTCAGTTCTTTCCTCCGAGACTCCCTGTCTGAAACCGTAGCTACGTCAGGGAAGTCTTTTCCGTCTGTCCAAGTGCGTGTGCTTGTCCCCAAGCACATCCACTTTACCTTTTCTATCCGTGGCCAGACCTTGAGTTTTTAGGATGCTAATACTCAAATCTGACCACTCCGAGGACTGAGGGCAGCTGTGGGGGCACAGGAATCTCCCTCCCTAAGGAAGGAGAAACTGTTCTTCTCCACTGTGGCCAGGCCACAGAACCCACTGAATTAGCCTCCTGAAGGGACTTTTGGTGTTAACACCCTCACCAATTTACGTATCACCAAAAAGCTGGGAACTGATTGGAGATCTCTTACATATACGGCTTCTAATTATTCATGCACCTGTCCTTAATATCTGTGCCACCTGTTCCACCACGCAGGCCTTTTTCTGGCCAGAGAAACCTCACCTAAAACCTCAACTCCTGATCTTTCCTTCTCCGTGGACTCCCAACACTCTCTTCCTCCTGTCTGACCCCCAGAGGCACCCCTCTCTCAGGACTTCTCCCTGATCCCTCTGTGGACCTCATTTGTGCTTGGTCTCTTCCCTCTGAGAGCCCCCTCCCTCCCTTTGCAAAACCTGTTTCTTATTCGCCATCTACTACCATTTCTCTTTCTTCTCCCCTGCTGGCCAGGGGCCCCTCCCTTCACTGTGTTCTTAAGTCTCTCCCCCGTCAGGCCATTCTCAGCCTGCCATTGGCTCTAACACCGTTTTTGTTTGTGTGTGTGTGTGTGTGTGTGTATTTTTTCTGAAGCTGGAAACGGGGAGAGACAGTCAGACAGACTCCCGCATGCGCCCGACTGGGATCCACTCGGCACGCCCACCAGGGGGCGACGCTCTGCCCCTCTGGGGCGTCACTCTGTTGCGACCAGAGCCACTCCAGCGCCTGGGGCAGAGGCCAAGGAGCCATCCGCAGTGCCCGGGCCATCTTTGCTTCAATGAAGCCTCGCTGTAGGAGGGGAAGAGAGAGACAGAGAGGAAAGAGAGGGGGAGGGGTGGAGAAGCAGATGGGCGCTTCTCCTGTGTGCCCTGGCCAGGAATCGAACCCGGGACTTCTGCACGCCAGGCCGACGCTCTACCACTGAGCCAACCGGCCAGGGCCCAACCCCAATTTTCTTGCAGGAAGTTCTGGCCTTGTGCTGCCTTTGGCTCCAGCATTTCCTGTGGGATCTGGGTGCCAGGCTCCACACGAGCCCTCCTCCTCTTATTCCCAATACCGCAAACCCTTATCCAGGATCTGTGAACACGGCGTTTAAAGTTTTTAACAATCCCAATTAGTAGAAACAGACCAAGGTTGTTCGCCAGGCCCACATGCAGCAGAAGGTAACGCTCCAAACCCCGGCTCTTGTTGCAACCCTGAGACCAGCAGAGCCACCAGCAGCTTGCTTTAAGTATGGCAAGTAGGACCACTGGTCCCGGCAGGGCCCCTGCTGGAGGCTGCCCACTGAGCCCTGCCCTGACTGCAAGCAGCCCAGTCACTGGCGGAGTGATTGCCCCTTTGGGCAACAGGCTTTTCCTCAGCGCCTCTATGTGGAGGACAAGCCGCCCGAATGGGAAGACCAATCCAGCCAGGTGGGTGCATTGCTTGAACTCCTAGGACATGGCCTGGACTCGGAGAACCCAGGGTATGCTGCAACTAGTGGGTAAGTCCATCTCATTTCTTGTGGACATGGGGGCTACCTTCTCTGTTTTGCCATCACACTCTGGACCTCTAGTTCCCTCACAGGTCTCAGTTATGGGAATGCATGGGACCCTTCCTTTCCCCTTTTTACGCCACTCCTGACATGCAGTTCTGCCTCAAGCTTGCCTTCTTACAGGACCACTGGCAGTCAGAACCACTGGACTCCATCCATCTCCAGCTCACCAAGAGGCTGGACCCTTAAAATCCCTCTATTACTCCTCTTTTTTTAAAAATCCTTACAGGACCGCATCCACGAAGTTTCTCTAGTCATGGCCACACAGATGTTCCTCCTGACACCCCTCAAAACCACCACCTTCTGATCTCCCAGGCCCCACGATGCTCCTAATCAGCAGGAAGTAGCCAGATGAATAAATGGCACCCCTTTTCTATTTAACAGAAAAGGTCAGAATGTAAGGTCGGTGGATAATGGGGGATGGTCACTTGGGAAACTCAGACCCGTGAACTTTGGCTAGGACCGCCCACAACCAAGCGCACCAAAGGAGGCTTCACAGGAACCGTTTGGAAAAAAGCGACCCTCTACTAGCCAGTGAGATTTCACCATGTCATGTTAGCTCGAATTCCCTAGAGGGACCCCTTTAAATATCTCCCACGTGGTTTAATCCGTGCAACTTCCCTGCCTCCATCTTACCTCGGGGCCAGGGAACCTTGCTGGGTGGAATGCGTGCTCTGTACTGAATAAAGCCTTATTGTTATTCCACACTTTGTGGCTCTAGCCCTCTTCCTTCCTTCTCGATGGGGAAAAATACCTTACAGTTAATCCAACACACGGCCTGTTTTTCTTTGCTCTTGGTGATCATCAAAATCCTTAACAAAGTACATATGGGAGCCTGACTGGTGGTGGTACAGCAGATAGAGCATTGACCTGGGATACTAAGGTTCCAGGTTCAAAACCTGAGGTCACCAGCTTGAGCATGGGGTCACCAACTTGAGCAAGGTGGTGCTGGTTTGAGCGTGGATCATAGACGTGACTCCATGATTGCTAGCTTGAACCCAAATGTCACTGGCTTGAAACTCAAGGTCACTGGCTAGAGCAAGAGGTCACTTGCTCTGCTGTAGCCCCCAGGTCAAGGCATATATGAGAAAGCAATAAATGAACAACTAAGGACCCTCAAGGAAGAATTGATGCTTCTCATCTCTCTTCTTTCCTATCTGTCTATCCCTATCTGTCCCTCTCTGTGACTCTCTTTCTTTCTCTGTCAAAAAAAAATTAGCAATGTCAGGAATACAATGAAAGAACAAAATGACAAGTTCAACCAAAAAATGGGAAAAAGAACCAAACAGAAATTTTGGAACCCAAAACTACAATTACTGAAGAATTCAACAGTTTCAATAACAGACTGGAAGAAGCAGAGGAAATAATCAGTGAGCTAGAGGTCAGATCATTTGAAACTAACATTTCAGAAGGACTAAAAGATCACTTCTCAGCCTCTTGGCTAAGATCAAATGCAGAAGAGCAAATAGAAAGATAAATGAAAAGAAATGAAGAAAACCTATGGGATTTATTAGACACCTCAAGAAAAATAATATATGCACCATGGAAGTCCTAAGAAAAGAGGGGGCAGGGGAAAAGGGCTTATTTAAAGAAATAATAGCTGACAACTCCTCAAAACTAGGAAGAGATTTGGACATTCAACGTCTTGAAGCTATATACAAACCCAAAGTTTGCATTTGAAGCAATTGTCTCCAAACACACAAAATGAATCTGTTTAAAATCAAAGACAAAAAGAGAATTTTAATTTTTATTTATTCATTTTAGAGAGAGGAGGGACAAGGAGGAGGGGAGGAGCAGGAAGCGTCAACTCCCATATATCCCCTGACCAGGCAAGCTCATAGTTTCAAACTGGTAACCACTGCATTCCTGGTTGATGGTTTATCCACTGTGCCACCACTAGTCAGGCCTTTAAAATTTTTTTTTATTAATTTTAGAGAGAAGAGGGAGAGAAAGAGAGAAAAGGAGGATCAAGAGAGAATTTTAAAAGTGACAAGAGAAATTTCTACCATAAATGGAAAGGCTATTAGCAGAATTCTCAACAGAGATATTGTAGACCAGGAATAAATGGGATGATATATTCAAAGTACTGAATAGAATAAGTTGCCAACAAAAAATACTTAACAAATCTTGCCTTCAGAAATGAAGGCAAGATACTTTCCCAAATAAACTAAAGCTGAAGGTAATCATCACCATTAAATCTGCCTTACAAGAAACGGCAACATATTTGAGAACCTGAGAGAAATGGATAAATTCCTAGAAACATACAACCTAAGAAACTATCATAAAGAAAAACTTTAAAAAATATGAACAAACTAATAACAAGTGAGAAAATTGAATCAGTAACCAAAAATCTCTCAACAAACAAAAGTATAGGACCAGATGGCCTCACTAGTGAATTCTACCAAATATTTAAAAAATAATTAACACCAATCCTTCTCAATCTCTTCCCCCAAAAATAAGTACAAGAAAAAACTTTCAAACTCATTTTATAAAGCCAGCATTGTTCTGATATGAGAGACAGAAAATGACACTAAAACAAATCAAAACAAAACTACAGGTTATATTGATGATGAACACAGATGCAAAAATCTTCAACAAATTACTAACAAACTGAATTCAACATCACATTAAAAGAATCTATACCATGACCAAGTGGGACTTACTCCAGGGATGCAACGGATGGTTAAACATCTGCAAATCAACTAATGAAATACACTACGTCAACAGAGTGAGGAATAAAAATTACACAATAATCTCAATAGATGCAAAAAACCACATTTGACAAAAGTCAATACTCTTAAAATAAAAACTGTAAACAACTAGGTACAGAAGAAATTTACCTCACAATATAGGTCAAATATGAAAAATTCACAGCAATACCTCCAATACTGCCCAATCCAGCTATGTGGAGGTTACCAGCGTCCTTACTAAGAGCACCGAAAACCAGCCTCAGTAAGTATATTCCTGGCAGTATTACTTCCCCCAAAGATTCTCGATCTCCCTAAATATGTGTCCTCAGTTCCAGGGTGGTACTTCCTGCTTCTCCAGATAAGGTCAGCTAAGTAATTTGAAGATCGGGTATCTGAAGTTTTGATTATAGGGTAATCTCATTGAAATAAATCATTTTTTTTTCATTTTTCCGAAGCTGGAAACGGGGAGGCAGTCAGACAGACTCCTGCATGTGCCCGACCGGGATCCACCTGGCATGCCCACCAGGGGGCGATGCTCTGCCCCTCTGGGGCGTCGCTCTGCCACGACCAGAGCCTCTCTAGCGCCTGGGGCAGAAGCCAAGGAGCCATCCCCAGCACCTGGGCCATCTTTGCTCCAATGGAGCCTCAGCTGTGGGAGGGGAAGAGAGAGACAGAGAGGAAGGAGGGGGAGGGGTGGGAGAAGCAAATGGGCGCTTCTCCTGTGTGCCTTGGCCGGGAATTGAACCCAGGACTTATGCATGCCAGGCCAACGTTCTACCACTGAGCCAACTGGCCATGGCTTCCTCAGACTTTTTGAATCTCTTTTCCTTTTTCTTTTCTGCTTTCTTGCCTTTATTCAAGTTTTCCTCCAACTCACTGATTCGATCCTCATCTCTATCCATCCTGTTTTTAATTCCTTCCTTTGTGGTCTTCATTTCTAATATTGTATTTGTCATTTCCGACTGATTCTTTTTTAATATTTCAATATCCTGTTTTGTACTTGCTATTTCTTTATTTAGATGTTCGTAATGACCATTCATTGTTGTTCTAAGATCCCTAAGCATTTTTCCAATCATTATTTTGAACTCCGCACCTGGAAGTTTGGTTATTTCCATAACACTAAGTTCATCTCCTGAAGGTTTCTCTTGTGGTTTCATTTGGATTACACTTCTTTGTCTTCTCATTATGTCTGTATTTGGGTATTTTGTTTGTAGAGCTGGTTGAGTCTAGGCTTGGTGTTGTCTGCCTCCAGTTTTCAATTGTGTTATTTCTAGGTCTTCTTGGGTTGGCATCAGCTATTATTTGTAATCCACTTTCAGGTTTGGGCCACTTTGAAGTCTTGATTTGTTTGTTTTCTTAACAGGTGATAGTCTTGTTTACTGATCTCAGCAGGGGGCTTCCTTGAAAGTGTATCCAGGAATGTGGTGGGTGTAACCTGAGACTCTGAAGGCCTGTTCTACCAATTAATATCTCAGCTTCAGTAGCGGGAGGTGTCTTTCACATCTCCATGGGGACCTGAGTTATTAGCCCCTCCTCCCCCACTTCTTGTTTTCAGCTGTGTCTTGTTGTGCTGATTGGAACTGGAGAGATGTCTGGAGATCTGTGATCCGGAAGTAATTTAGTCTTTTGTTTTGTGGAAGGATCAGTCCCTCCCCCAGCTATGGCCACCTCCATCACTGGATGAGTCAGCTTTTTAGGTTGTCCCTGCATTACTCTGCCCCTCATCATCTATCCCTCTCTCTCTCCTTTCCACTT
The DNA here is from genome assembly GCF_036850765.1 of Saccopteryx bilineata. NCBI lineage: Eukaryota > Metazoa > Chordata > Mammalia > Chiroptera > Emballonuridae > Saccopteryx > Saccopteryx bilineata. Next base: position 82,285,907 of record NC_089496.1, read on the forward strand.
GGAAGATAATCGGTCCTTTCAACACACCTCACTCCCTGGTTGCCAGGCACGTGGCTTTGAGCAGTATTTTCTGCTCTTTACCCAGGAGTGAGAGCCCCTCTGGGCTCTCAACCTCACCTCCCCTATTCCTGTAAGCAAGGGAGATTCAGGCACTCTCTACCAGGTTTGTTGTGGCTTCTTCTTTCCTCCTTGGTTTTTGAGAGCTGTTCTTGTAGTGCAGAGTTGGTTTTTCACGCTGATTGTTTCTAAATTGATTTGTATTCCAGTTTGGTGGTGAGAGCTGGGAGTCTGTGTGTCTGCCTACTTTGTTGCCATCTTCAGGTCCTGATAACTGCTATTTATTAGTGAACAAAACAAAGATCCTTGCTTGTGTGGGACATGTTTGTTAGTGGATGGTGGGTACATATTAGTAATTCATTTTGGATTTACTTTTTTGTTTTTTTTTGGGTTTTTTTATTATACAGAGACAGAGAGAGTCAGAGAGAGGGATAGGTAGAGACAGACAGACAGGAATAAAGAGAGATCAGTAGCATCAATCATCAGTTTTTTGTTGTGACACCTTAGTTGTTCATTAATTGCTTTCTCATATGTGCCTTGACCTTGGGGCTACAGCAGACCAAGTAACCCCTTGCTCAAGCCAGAGACCTTGGGTCCAAGCTGGGGAGCTTTACTCACACCAGATGAGCCTGCGCTCATGCTGGTGACCTCAAGTTCTCGAACCTGGGTCTTCCACATCACAGTCCAATGCTCTATCCACTGCACTACCTCCTGGTCAGGCTGGTTCTAATTTTTACTTCCCACATAACTTGTAAAGTTGAATCTCTTTTTACATGTATATTGACCTCATAAAATCCTCTTCTCTTAAGTGACTATTCAAACATTTTTCTCATTCAAAAAAATATTGACAGTGTCTTTGTGGGTTTTTTGTTTCTTTATATAATGTGGATATACATGCTTTCAGAATATATTCATTGTGATTATTTCTCCCACTCTTTATCTTACTTTTTGATTATCTTTTTTTGTTAAGTAAGTGGAGGGGAGATAGAGAGACAGACTCCTACATGCACCCCAACCGATATCCTTCTGGCTACCCCCGTCTGGGGCTCAAATCAACCAAAGCTCTCCTCCACTCAAACCAACACAGCCACTGGCTTCAAGAGTGAAGAGCGAGAGAAGGGGGAGAGGAAGGAAGGGGAGATAAGCAGATGGTTGCTTCTCCTACGTGTCATGACTGAGAATCGAACCCAGAACGTACACATGCCGGGCGAATGTTCTATCCATGAGCCAACTGGCCAGGACAGCCTTTTGAGGATCTTAAATGGTATCATTTAATGAATAGATAGAAGCTTAAATTAATTTAACTAAAGATTTATTTTACAATCTCTTATAACAGGTGCTGTCTACAGAGTTTAAGATCATAAAGACTTTCTCTTCTGGCTCACACGAAGGCTTTATAGTTTTATTTTGTACAGGACAGGAGAAATTAGAAGAGACAGAGCTTAGGAATGTCGTTCCTCCTGTTCAGAAAGAGGTGGGTAATGGCTCACACACTGAACAGAAAGCGTCTGGCTCATTCAGATGAGGCCGGAGGGTCTTGTTCTGCAACCTGGCAGCTTGTCCCTGCTTCACACTGGAATGAAACAGAGCTTATAGGTGGGTGGTACAGAGCCTATCCCAGAGAGAGCTGGAGTGATGTCAATGTCCTTCAAATCAACTACAGGCTTCAGGGTAAAATGCTGTAAAATGTGGGTCAGTATTAAAAACAGCTCCATGCGGGCCAGGCCTTCTCCAACACAAACTCTTTTTCCTAAAAATGACACGGAAATTACATATTAATTTAATTCTATTTCTGAGTTAACACACAGAGAGGCTCAAAATATGGAAATAAAAATAAATATAAAGTATATTAATAAAAGACTAATTAACTAATGGCTTCTCTTATCTACAGCGGAACCTGGTTTCCTTCATTCCCTCAGCCCCTACTTCTGTGTGTGTGCTGCAAGAAAGATTCTATTCTGTGCTCCCATGTTGGATTTGCTTTCTTGAGGCTTGTCAGTGACATCTTTCCATGCACACACACACATGCTGACCTACCCAACTGGCATGAGGCACACACTGCACTTTTTTACGGACAGTTCCAAGGCTCAGTAACAGCTTTGTTTCTCCTCACCTGTATTCTAAAGGATAATCTTAATCTTTTCATGTTGCTGCTTTAAAATTTTTCAAGAGTTTACCATTGCCAAGTGTAAAAAGAAACCTCAAAAATTAGCCACAGCATTATTATCCACTAATCCCCAAACATACTGGCAATTTCAGATGTTGTCTCAAATTCCAGCAGTCCCTCCACATGGAATAGTCTTCCCCTTTGCTCTGCCTGATGATACTCTTTACATTTTACTAGATCCTGTTCAGATGTCATTTACTCTATGCAAACTTCTGTGACATGCTCAGGGTATGTAACTCACTCCCCCATCTGTTTCCACAGCCCTCATTAATGTTCTAACACAGCACATGTCACATGAAGTTCTAATAATTCATCTGTCTCACCGACTTGAATATAAGCTCTGAAGGTAAGGCTTTTCCTCTTGAAATGATGCCTACAGTGTCAGACAAAAGCGAGTCTGCAAACCCAGTGATATGAATAGAAACCTTGAGCAGGCTCATTTCACAGGAAGAAAGATAAGGCCTTTTACTCTCCCTTCTTCCCTCTGTTTCTCCTTTGGAGTGTGCTGAATATTCTCTGGGTCTCCTTCCTTTCAGGTCCATTCTGTGTGTGTCTGTCTTTGGCGCTTACTCTCTGCTCAAGAAGCTGATTCCTATGACTTGCATAAACCCAGAAGTTGGTTCCTTTCTGAGTTCTGAATAAATTCAGAGGATTAGATATTGAAATGGCCAGAGTATTTAATCCTGACTCACACCCTGTCAGACCGCAGTTTAGACAGTGGCTTTATTCCTCTGCCTCTAAATGCATCACCTGTTGAGGGGTCCCACCTCTCTTTGCTAAAGATCTACTTTGATTCCAGTAATAGCCACCTTCCCTCATTTCTTTCAGCCTAGGATGGTGATGTTTTTCTGCTGCTGGTGTCAGCCCCTGAGTGCTTTAGCACACCTCATTACATCCCTTAATCTTCCCACACCTCAAAAACTGTATTTGCATTAAACATTTGTGTGTGTGTGTGTGTGTGTGCGTGCACGCGTGCGCATGTGTGTGTGTGTGTGTGTGTGTGTGTGTGACAGAGAGAGGGACAGATAGGAACAGAAAGACAGGAGAGGAGAGAGAGATGAGAAGCATCAATTCTTCGTTACAGCTCCTTAGTTGTTCATTGATTGCTTTTTTATATGTGCCTTGACCAGGGGCCTATAGCAGAGAGAGTGACACTTTGCTCAAGCCAGTGACCATGGGATCATGTCTATGATCCCAAGCTCAAGCCAACAACGTCATGCTCAAGTTGTGAGTCTGCACTCAAGCTGGCGACTTCAGGGTTTTGAACCTGAAGTCAAAACCCTCTGCCTCCCAGTCCGATGCCTCCCAGTCTGATGCTCTATGCACTGCACTACCATCTGGTCAGGCTCATTAAACTTAGTTTAGTTGACTGCTCTGAGTACGCCACTTATTTCTTTCCAGGACCCTCACAAATTAAAGGAAAACCCTTAAATGATACTTCCTGCAAGAAAATTTCCCTTACCTTCTAATTACTTTGCCTTCTGCCCTGGCAACACAGAGGACTGTAATCAGGAGCTCCTGAACCTGGCCGGTAGCTCTTTCTGTTAGAGCAGTGGTAGTCAACCTGGTCCCTACCGCCCACTAGTGGATGTACCAGCTTTCATGGTGGTGGTAGTGGAGCAACCAAAGTATAAATAAAAAGATAGATTTAACTATAGTAAGTTGTTTTATAAAGATTTATTCTGCCAAACTTAGCAAAAATCCATCATAAAGTACTTGGTAAGTAATTATTATTATATGCTTTAACTTGTTGTAACTCTGATTTATAAATTTTATAAAGTAAAGTTACTTTCCTACTTTATAAATCACCATTATGGTGGAACCAGAGAGCTATTAGAAAATGTTACTACTAACAGAGATACAAAAGTTGGCGGTAGGTATAAAAAGGTTGACTACCCTGTGTTAGAGCGTCATCTGAAGTACAAAGGTTGCAGGTTCAATCCCCAGCCAGGGCACATACGGAAAGTGATCAATAAATAAACACTAAGTGGAACAGCAAATGAATGCTTCTCTCTCTCTCTTTCTCCCCCTTTCTTTTTCTGTCTCTCTAAAACAAAACAATACAAAGATAAAGGAGTCAGAAGCTTCTGTTTGGGCTGCCACAACAGCCCCTCAAAGGCCATTTGTCTCTTTGGGGTCTCATTGCCTGTTAATGTTGGGTACCAAAACAACAAATAGGGTTTTTAGAGTTATTTCTGGGGACCGAGGTGTGAGGAACTGGCTGCTGCCAAACCCCCCACGTCGCTTGCAAAAAGCCAAGCCCTTCCCCACACCTCCATGTTAGCTGTGATGTTCGTCCTACCCCCCAGCCCCCACCCCGCGTTCCCTGAAGGAAAGACTGGCTTCTTTGTGCATGTTAAGTTTTGGTGGGAGATTTTGCACTTAGTGTAATTCTTGAGTTGCCTTGGAAACTGTAATCAGAAAAGTCATTGGTTTCCTAATGCCCATTTTGCCCTATAATAAAGGAGGATGCGGTTTCTGGGTCGGCCATGTTTTTCTCTGCTAGGACGGTATTTTCTGCTAGCAGTAATTGCAAAGCCCTCCCAAACCCATCTTTTATATTCTTTAATTCTTTAAGTCTATTTTCTTAATTCCGCACCGTTCCCACTGGGGACCTGAATATACTCGTTGCGGCTGGCCCGCGGCATGTTAATTTGCCGTCCTCTCTTTCAGAGAGGGCATCTGTTTCTTTTCTTTTTTTTTTTAAGAGTTTTTATTTATTTATTTACAGAGACAGAGGGAGAGTCAGAGAGAGAGGGATAGCTAGGGACAGACAGACAGGAAAGGAGAGAGATGAGAAGCATCAATCATCAGTTTTTTGTTGCGACACCTTAGTTGTTCATTGATTGCTTTCTCATATATGCCTTGACCACGGGCCTTCAGCAGACCGAGTGCGAGTGACCCCTTGTTTAAGCCAGGGGCCTTGGGTCCAAGTTGGTGAGCTTTGCTTAAACCAGATGAACCCGTGCTCAAGCTGGAGACCCTTGGGGGCTCGAACCTGTGTCCTCTGCATCCCAGTCCGATGCTCTATCCATTGCGCACTTGCCTGGTCAGGGTGGATCTGTTTCTTATTCACACTTTATCCTTGGATCTGAGCATGAGTCTGCTGCATACGGTGTCCAGAGTGAAGTGTACTGAATGAACTGACTGTAGGAGGAGCTTTTGGCAATGTCAGTGGTTAATTATGGGAGGGAACTCATTGAGCAGCCTCCAATTCAATGAGAAATAACCTGGACTTTGGGAGTGGTGCCTCTGTCCTCATGCAAATGACAATTTGTCCAGCCCAGGGTAGCATCCATGCAAAGCCCTGCCTCATCTCTTTGACCTCTGATGTGCAAATAGAAATGAAACTTGCTTACCTGCTGAAAAAGGCATGAAGTAGTCACTCCTCTTAAAGTTGCCTTTTTCATCTAAGAAGTGTCCGGGGTCAAACAGGTCTGGATTAGGAAACTCTTTGTTATCGTGCAGGATAGAAGTCAGAGATGTGAGTATGGTTGTACCCTGATATAAAGAGAAACAGACAAACCAGATTATAAAGAATGGTATGGAGGCCCTGGCCAGTTGGTTCAATGGTAGAACATCTGCCCGGCGTGTGGATGTCCTGGGTTCGATTCCTGGTCAGGGCACACAGGAGAAGCGGCCATCTGCTTCTCCACCCCTCCACCTCTCACTTCTCTCTCTCTATCTCTCTGTCTTTTCCTCCCGATCTATAGCCATGGCTTGATTAAAAATGTCCTCAAATGGGCAGAGCATCGTCCCCTAGTGGGCATGCCTAGTGGATCCTGCGTGGGTGCATGTGGGAGTCTGTCTCTGCCTTCTTTCTTCTCACTAAATGGAAAAAAAAAGAATGTTATGGAGCTTTAAAAAAAGTCCCTTTATCTAATCCTTTTGTTTGTACATCAGGTGATTGAGGTATTAAAAGAATTTATTTCATGTTACAGAGCAAATTAATGACCAAGCCTAATAGGTCTTAAACCAATAACGCCAGTCCAAGGCACTGTTCATGGAGCCCAAGGCGTTGTCTTCAGTTCGTAGTCTGATATCAGCACTTGTTTTTCAGAAAACGAAGGACACTCTCTGGAGTGCACTGTTCTTAATAAACTGCACTGTTGTAAAAAAAAGTGCTGATGTGCCTGACCTGTGGCGGCACAGTGGGTAAAGCATTGACCTGGAACACTGAGGTCGCCAGTTCGAAGCCCTGGGCTTGCCTGGTCAAGGCACATATGGGGTTGATGCTTCCTGCTCCTTCTTCTCTCTCTCTCTCTCTCTCTCTCTCCTCTTTCTCTAAAATTGAATAAATAAATAAATAAATAATTTAAAAAAAGTCCTGAAGTCACTGAAAATCCAAGTAATTATTTTTGAAACTGAGTATGAGGTCTTTCTCAAAACTACCTGAGTGGCCGTATTATTGAAAACCGTTTACTTCCCAATCAGAATGAGAAAATAGTAAGTATCCCTCCTCCTAATACTTTCTATTAGTTGACTTGCAGCTTTTCTTTTTTTCCATGAAAAGTTTGACGAGTAAGTGACACAGACAGCTGAGGAGACAAGGGGAGGACAGGCTGCTGGCTGAGTGGGGAGCGTAGTAAACACACTGGAGAGCAGAGACGCGGACAGCAGACTGCGCTAACGGACATGCAGGGTGCACTGAAATCCTCGGGAACGTAAGCGCTATTATATTTATAAAGTAGTGTCAGCAGCCTAGAAGGAAAGGAACGCAGTCAGAGGGTGAGGTGCTCGAGTTTTGAACGTGCAATACCTGTAGAAAATGAAGCATACTGTAATTCCACTACAGTGACAGTCAGAATCTGATTCCTAAGGAAAAGTGGAGATGAAATATCTCTCACCTTCGGAATAAAGTATCCTCTGAAGTTAATGTCCCGGGTCACCTCATGGGGCACGTTGTTGGGAACGAGGTCACTGTATCTCTGGATCTCGTGCACCACGGCGTCCGTGTAGGGCATGCGGCTCCTGTCCTGCATGCAGGGGCTCCGGTTTCTGCCAACCACACGGTCGATCTCTTCCTGGACTTTAGCTGGCAGGGCAGGAATCAGAATGTATGTGAAATGGAACACTCTTGTGAAATGACCGTCTTAATTTTGGTTACATTGTGGTGGGGGATGGGGAGAAAGAAAAACGATGTTTGGCTACCTCCATAAGGGAGAAAAGGAAACAGAATTTCAGTTTCTTGGGCTAATTTGAGTCTCATTAGAGACTTAAATATATGTACATGTAAAATGCAATTGTACCATGAAATTCACTTCTCAACTTTTATTCTCTATTTTGTGTATTTTGAATGGACTAGGGGGCCTGGGATCTTGAAGGATCACTACAAACCATGTAGTTTAACCTCTTTGTATATGCAGTTTTTGTTTTATTAAATGTGTAACTTCCAAGGGAGTAAGAGCTACCCAGTACAGTAAGTGCTTAATAAATAGAGCAATTAAATGAGATGTTTAGTTGACTCAGCACAGAGGAACAAGAAGTTAACATTTATTTAGTGTGCAAAATTTAACAGGCATGCTACACTAGTATATTTCTTTATAATTTTTCAAAATAATTTTATGTGTTGGGTATAGGTTTGTTTATCTAAAAATGAGAAAACAGGCCATCCAGGTATTATGTGGTCTTTTTCATTCCCAAACCCACTGTATTTGAACTTAAATAAGATTATTGAAAGTAAGTTGTGTTAGTGAAGTATATTTTTCCTTTACCTATAAAGTATATCATGTTAATAACATATAGCATAACTAGGACTATTCACTAGTTAAATACAAATGCTTATTAACTTTCCCTTTGTGGAAAAGACTCTGTGAATGTTAGGAAGTATTATCATCTCCTTAAACAGAAGAAGGTGTCATACGGGGAAAGGTAGTCTTGAGTCGGAGGTCTCACAGCTATGTGCTAGTAGAGCAGAACCTGCAGCCACTGGTGTTAGAGCCTACAACCCATTTTCTCTACTACCGGGTGGCTACTGTGGACACATGGGATGTATCTATCACGTGAAGAACGTGTCTTTTTTTTTTTAAATGTTTTTTGGTGTGTTTTTTTTGCATTTTTCTGAAGCTGGAAACAGGGAGAGACAGTCAGATAGACTCCCGCATGCGCCCGACCGGGATCCACCCGGCACGCCCACCAGGGGCGATGCTCTGCCATCCTGTGTGTCGCCATGTTGCGACCAGAGCCACTCTAGTGCCTTAGGCAGAGGCCACAGAGCCATCCCCAGCGCCCGGGCCATTTTTGCTCCAATGGAGCCTTGGCTGCGGGAGGGGAAGAGAGAGACAGAGAGGAAGGCGTGGCGGAGGGTGGAGAAGCAAATGGGCGCTTCTCCTGTGTGCCCTGGCCAGGAATCGAACCCGGGTCCTCCGCACGCTAGGCTGACGCTCTACGGCTGAGCCAACCGGCCAGGGCAAGAACGTGTCTTTTAATGGAGCATCTGAAAAATATGTGGCTTAATAGTTATAAGGAACGAAAGGTTAGGAATTTTAGAGAAGTTTTAGACTTTGCCTTCTCAGTTTGAGAGATGAGTTTTGCTTAGAAGAGAGTGGTTATATGCAGTGTTTAGGAGCTGCTTATAAAATCCTTTGCTTATCCAAATGTCACAGTAAAAGATAATGATGGCAAGAAAAAAAGAGAAAATATAAATGGATATGATGTAAGAAAAAACCCAAATAGAAAATGAAAATGGAAGAGCTGGGGAAATATGACCCAAGAAGGGCTTTAAATGTGTGTAGGAAAATGTTCCATACAATTGACAGTCATAATTGACATAGGTCTTACAAGAGTTAGTGAGTTTATATGGCTAAAAGAATCTGTGACACATGAAAGAAATGCATTGCTATGGTATACCCCAATGTGTGCAAGCAAAGTGATTTCAAGGCTGTGCTTGTAAATCGCACCTTTTGGGAAACATCCCAGTTATAATGGAGGACAGGGGACTTTAAACCAAGTAGGAAAATCTGATGCTGATGTTGGAGGGAGAGGCTCATGAGATTTAATTATACTAAAGCTGTCTGCATGTACCAAAGAGAAAATAACATAACAGTGGAGGAAATAACCTCTTAATATGAATTCATAAAAAAGAAGAGGTAAAATGGGAAAATTGCATTTGTAAGCGTAATCATTCTTCTGAGGAAAATTTTGTTTGCCCATTAGGGTGTATTTCAAAAGAATTTTTTATTTGTGTCTAACCATTTGTTTAGAAAGTAAGACACTCCAGTAGGGAAAGATTATGATTTTCTTGAGTCCCTCTTTACCTTTGCAAATGCATTTGAGCAGCAATATATTTTGTTTGTTTGACAGAGACAGAGAGAGTCAGAGAGAGAGACAGATAGGGACAGACATGAAAGAAGAGAGATGAGAAGCATCAATTCTTCGTTGTGGCATCTTAGTGTCAATTGTTGGCTTGTTTATTGATTGCTTTATCATATGTACCTTGACATGGCGCTACTGTAGAGCGAGTGATCCCTTGCTGAAGCCAGTGACCTTGGGCTTCAAGCCAGTGACCTTTGGACTCAAGCCAGTAACCATGGGGTCATGTCTATGATCCCATGCTCAAGTCAGTGACCCCGCGCTCAAGCTTGTGAGCCCGCTCTCAAGCCACAACCTTGGTGTTTCAAACCTGGGTTCTCCACGTCCCAGTCCAACAGGCTACCCACTGCACCAGTGTCTGGTGAGGCTGACAAAGATATATTTATTGGGACATGGAAGGAATATCAAGTGATATCTTTTTAGATGAAGAGAAAGGCTAATCTTTCCCAGATTCTAGTATGACCCTGCTTACTTCATCTGGTGTGATGCAGATCAAGGATTATTTACCATTACAGGAAGAACAATAACTTCTGCCCTTCAAATCTCTGCTGCTATTTAATTTTTTTTCTCTTTTTGTACTATAATTTGAATTTAATTTCTCTAATGTTAGGAAGATGTATTAGTTATAGAAAATTTTTTTTGAATATTGTCTAGACAGGTGAAGAATTGGAGAGTTATCAGTGCTGCCTGCCAATTTTTACCCGAATTTTATCTTGCCCATCGTCTGTAATCATACCTGTGACCTCTGGGTGTTTTAGCAGAAGCAGGAGTCCATATTTCAGGGTGGAGCTTGTTGTCTCTGTTCCCGCACTAAAAATATCCCACACAGTATAGATCAAGTTTTCCATGGTAAATACAGACTGTTGATTGTGCTTTTCCTAGTAATGATGTATTAAAATAACTGATAATTAGAAGAACCTTAGAGATACTGTAATGTATCTCAATATAACATCATTATTTGCTTAATTTGCTTATTTGACAAATTAATCCAGACATAAGAGAATGTAATAGCTGAAGGTAAAGTTAGATGAGTTTTTAGGTGTCTTTCAAACAGTTAAAATAAAATCAGAGTTACAAAATTTCCATAAGTCCTTTCTGATTCCTACTTTCTCACCCATGAGAGTCAATCAGTTCTTTCAAACATAATTTTTATCAAGTCATCATGACTACTCACTGACAGTTCTACGACCTATTGTGTATTTTATCCTGTCTAAATTTCTCACTCAGCCTCCAGAACCACCCACCTGCTAACAGCATCACTATTCCCAATGTCGCTGGCCATTACACACAACAGTTTCTCAGTTACAATCAAGATAACCTCTGAAAATTCCACACACTTGATCATCATTCTCTAGACCCTTTTTGTCATCTCTGTTCATCTAAGCCAGAATTTCCTCTAAAAGTACCTCATTTGGGAAGATTTCCTAGTAGCTTTCCAAGGTAAACCTTTCTAGGTTCTTATGCATTCCTGAGTTTCCTCACGTGTTACATCTTGCATTCACGGAACTTATTTTATGAAAGATATATATTGTTTATCATTAATCTTGAATGTGTGTGTACTTATTTGTGGATGTCCTTAAATCTGTTCCAAATAAAGAGCCAGTTTTAACAAGGTAAATATAAAGCCTTGTAAGTCATTTTTTAGTGAGAATTTGGAACTATCTCTAGACACTCCTTATGGTTTGTAGAAACAATAGGTTGTACAAGTAGTTAATACATCCTTAGGAAAATGTATTCATTTTTATTATCCTAATTTCACTGTGAAAGATTAAAACTAATCCATGAGTCACATCATCAACAAAGATGAAGTTGAAAATCAGGGTCTTTTACCTTTTCCATTTGAATCAGGAAGTAGTCAATAAAGTCTCGAGGGTTATTGAGGTCCAGGGATTCCTGGTGTTCTTTTACTTTTTCCAAAATAAATTCCTTCTGTTTAACAATGTTTTTAAATAATTCATTATGACATCCAGGGAGATAATGTAGTAAATATGGGAACATATTATAGAGCTGAAAGAGTAAAGAATCATTCATTAATTCACTCAGCAAATTTTTATAGACCTATATTATGTATCAGACACTTTGTTATATGCTGAGCAGCTAAAGATGAATAAGACATGCATCCTGCACTAGGACATACTTGGAACTTGAAAGAAAAAGAACCGGCCTGACCAGTGGTGGTGTAGTGGATAGAGCATCGTCTTGGGATACAGTCGAGGTTGCAGACTTGTGTGTGGGCTCACTAGCTTGAGCGCTGGTGACCAGCTTGAGCATGGGATCATCACCATTAGTTGATGGTCACTGGCTTGAACCCAGAGGTCTTTAACTTGAAGCCCAAGGTCACTGGCTTATGCGCAAGGTCGCTAGCTTGAGCAAGCAGTCACTGGTTTGGCTGAAGCCCCCACTTTCCAGTCAAGACACATGAGAAAGCAATCAATAAAAAACTGAAGTGCTGCAACTATGATTTTATGTTTCTCATCTCTCTCCCTTCCTGTCTCTCTCAATTCCTCTCTCTCTCTCTCCCTCTCTCTTTCTCTCTCTCTCCCTTTTTCTCTCTTATGTGCATGGAAAAAGAAAATGGAGAACAGTAAATATCCAGAATTATAGGACAACAGGATACACAAGTTACAAAGTAGTTTTAAAACCTTTAAATTCTTTTCCTAACCACAGTTCTCTGAAAGTATTAAGAAGCATACCACCTCTTTCCAAATGAGGATACTGAGGTTTAGAAAGGCTACTCCACCACTCTGTGACACCAGCCTAGTGTTCCTCCAGTTTACCCTACACATATTTCTACAGTCACCTAAAAAGTTTGCACTCATACCCTTGTTTTGTAATGAAGAGACTGTGCATCAGGAAGATTAAGGAAATGCTCAAGTTACTAGCTTATTTTATTCTGGCATTTACACCTTCAAGAATATGCACACTGCCCTGGCCAGTTGGCTCAGCGGTAGAGCGTCGGCCTAGCGTGCGGAGGACCCGGGTTCGATTCCCGGCCAGGGCACACAGGAGAAGCGCCCATTTGCTTCTCCACCCCTCCGCCACGCCTTCCTCTCTGTCTCTCTCTTCCCCTTCCGCAGCCAAGGCTCCATTGGAGCAAAGATGGCCCGGGCGCTGGGGATGGCTCTGTGGCCTCTGCCTCAGGCGCTAGAGTGGCTCTGGTCGCAACATGGCGACGCCCAGGATGGGCAGAGCATCACCCCCTGGTGGGCAGAGCGTCGCTCCTGGTGGGCGTGCCGGGTGGATCCCGGTCGGGCGCATGCGGGAGTCTGTCTGACTGTCTCCCTGTTTCCAGCTTCAGAAAAATGAAAAAAAAAATGAATAAATAAAAAAAAAGAATATGCACACTGCCTTACTCATTAGGCCATTTCTAATCCTGGAATTTACTGACTCTTCTTTAGCTGGCTCCTACATGATCTAATACCCTTGGTAGGTAGGCACTGGAACAATTTATTTGGTTGGTAGCTTGTATCAAACTAGAAAGAGAACCGAGAAATCTAGATTCTAGGTCTAGTTCATTCTTTGTCTTGGTTGCTTTGGACAATATGCTTAATATCTGTTGATGAACCAAAAATGAGAAGTTGATTATTTGTTCTCCAGGGTCCTTCCCAGGTCGAACATAACATGAGTTTATGATTCACATAGATTATTAGTTGTTAGTGATTGCATATTATAGGTTACTAACATTCTCTGACAATGCAGTATAGTGAGAAATACATTTTACGCCACCACCCTCTTCATCTACAGATGTAAAAATCAGAAAAAAGTTTTCTCAGAAAAATACCTTGATATCATTTGATGCACTAGGAGATATTTTTCTTTTTATTACTATGTTTAATGTTTTAAATTTAAAAATTTTTAAAGGTTTTATTTATTGATTTTAGAGGGAGGATAGAGAGAGAGAATGTTAGAAGAAGTAGGAAGCATCAACTCATAGCAGTTGCTTTTCATATATGCCTTGACCAGACAAACCCAGGGTTTTTTTAAAACTGGTGATCTCAGCATCCATGTCAATACTCTATCTACGGTGCACAAACAGGCTTGGCTAAATTAAATTTTTAACCACACTAAATTGATATTGATAACCCACTGATTGGTCACAATGATAGGTATTAAGAATTATCAGCTTCAAAACCATTTTGAAATAGGCTAACGAGATTCGGTCGGCATGGAGCACTGGAAATAGTCAGAGCATTATTTCCCATTGATGTATGAGAACCTTGACTTTACCTGTATCCAAGTGGTGTTTCGTCAGTCTGAAAATTTTCATCAAATAAATGTATCAAGGTTAGAAAGTGTCTCATCATTGTACTCAAAACGGTTCTGGAAAATAATGGAGCAGATCACATTGCAGGGAGCACTGCCTATAAGGAAAGAGGGGGTCACAGGGAGCCTCTGAAAAGAAAGTAAGTCAAAAGTTAGAGCGCAATTTCCATTTAAAATCTTAAGTTGACTGTTTACAATACTTGAGAAGAGTTGACTCAAAGATTTTTAAGTATAGGAACTACTAGGTATGCCACCATCACTATAAACTCACACATGCGTAAAATAAAATGTATTGTTTCCCAAGTAATAAATGTCTAATCCAGTCCAATTTATTTATTAATTTCCCCAATATTTTCTTATTTACATCATTCTCTTAATAAGAGCCACAAGGTAATTCACAAGGAGGTCCTTTAAAAATGCTTTAAATTTTTGTTTATTCATTTTACAATATTATTGACTACATTTTTTTTTTATGAGAGCAAGAGAGAGAAAGGGGCAGAGATGAGAAGCATTGACTTGTAGTTGCAGCACTTGTTCATTGATTGCTTTTTCATATGTGCCTTGATCAGGGGGCTCCAGCTGAGCAGGCCGCCCTTGCTTAAGTTAGCGACCTTGGATTTCAAATCCAGTGACCATGGTCATTCTATGATCCATGCTCAAGCCATCAACCTCGAGGTTTTGAACTTAGGTCCTCAGCGTCCCAGGCTAAAGCTGTATCCACTGTGCCACCTCTTGGTCAGGCATTGATTATAATTCACTGGGGAACAATTTTTTTTCTTTTTCTGTTGCATGAGTTTTTAGAACTGTTTCAATATATTTCTGCATCGCTGATTCCAAATCTGAATCCGTTTTTTGGTGTATGCTCTAGTTTTTATGCAATTTTTAATTATTTTGTTACAGTTAATGGCATGCATTGGTTTTTAAATTGGAGTTAAAGCGCAACGACTCTTGGGTTGAACATAACCATAAGGCAATTAATGTTTTACAAACATCACTTTTACATAATTGTAGTGTTTTTTAAATGTAAAAATTTATTATCTGATAAAACACCCTCTTATTTTGTTTTAAGATTGAATTATAGCTTCGTCGAGTATGTGTAAATGTAAGAATAGTCCTGGCACCTTCTATTATATATGTGGCTGTTACACACTTCAATGTCAAAAGCGCAATATTTCATCATTTGTGACACGTGCATATATTGCCTATTT
This sequence comes from Saccopteryx bilineata, assembly GCF_036850765.1. NCBI lineage: Eukaryota > Metazoa > Chordata > Mammalia > Chiroptera > Emballonuridae > Saccopteryx > Saccopteryx bilineata. The sequence goes on from NC_089496.1 coordinate 82,300,913, forward strand.
TCAAGTTCCCCTTGGTGAATCAAGACAAGAATTGAGCTCCTCATATGTGTGTCATAATTGTGAGGAAATGCTTCATGACTGTACCCAAAGAAAATGTCTTTTGGTATTCCATAGTTTGGTGTAAACTAAGGACCACAGCAGTGACTGTTATTTCTGTCTGATCCATACAAAGGGCATCGGCAAGAAAAAACAGCACTAGATCGCATATCCTAATATTCCTTCAGCAATATGACCTATCCCACACTCTGAGACACTCCCAGTTCCAGTTTTCAATGGTTTTATTTCTTCGAAGGACAAAAAAAAGTGAGATGGTGATCAAATGTATTTTGATAAGATGCATGAGGAAATGGTTGTAGAATCTGAAGGGTCTTCTTCTGATGCCAAGCAGTCATTAACCCCTCAGCAATTTAGCCAACCTGAATTGAATGACTTAGTAAGAGATTTGGCCTATCAAAGAAAGCAGTTGAGTTATTAGCCTCCAGGCTTCAAGAAAAGAATGTACTTCACTGGTCAGCTAAAGTATCTCATTTCAGGAAGCGTGAACAATTTTTGTGGACTTTTTTCCCGAAGACAAACACTTTGTTTACTGTGATGATATCAGTAGTCTTCTCAGCCAGCTAGGTGTTACACTTACAGTCCAACAGAATGGCGGCTATTTCTTGACAGCTCTAACTGGAGTCTGAAATGTGTTCTCCTACACAATGGTAATGCTTATGCAGCAGTTCCAATTGGTTATTCAACTCACCTGCGAGAAGATTATAATGATATAAAAATTGTCCTTGACTTTCTGAAGTTATGAGGAGCATAACTGGATCATTTGTGTGGATCTTAAAATGGTAGATTTCCTGCTAGACCAACAGAAAGGTTTCACTAAGTATTCTTGCTTTCTATGTTTGTGGGACAGCCGATCTCTGGAGAAACACTGGACACAGAGGGAGTGGCTGAAACATGAAGCTCTGGAAGTAGGGATGCAAAATATTGTGAAGAATCTGTAGCTAACTGAGACAGGATCATCATTTTCCCACTTCACATCAAACTTGGCTTAATGAAGCAGTTTTTCAGGCTTGAATAGGGAAAGTGAATGCTTTCAAACATATTATTTCTGCTTTTCCTGCCTTGTCTTTCGAGAAGATAAAAGCAGGTGTATTCGATGGACCTCAAATTCGAACCCTCATACGTGATGAAGAATTTGCCAAGAAGATAAATAAGGAGGAGAAAGCAGCATAGCAGTCTTTTGTGGCAGTTACAAAGAACTTCCTTGGCAACAAAAAAGCAAGAAAACTATGAACTTCTGGTTCAAAGGATGCTGTTGGCTTTCCCCAACATTGGATGGAACATGAGCATTAAGATTCATTTCCTGAACAGTCACCTTGATAAGTTTCCCGAAAATCTTGGAGCTGTTAGTGATGAGCAGATTACTACTGGAGCATCAAATGAGATTGTCCTCAACAAGTACACACACACAAGTGCTACAAACGCAAATTTTTGCCTGAATAGAATTTAAATAAGTTTGCACAAATTTTATGATTAATATAAGTGTTTTAATATGTTCTATTTTAAAACTTTAGACAAATTCTGATGCAATCATATCTTTTAGTGTATTAGTATATTTACTGCATTATATAAATTATTATATTTTCACGAAGATGATGCCAAGAAGTCATTCTACTTCATTATGTTAAACTAAATGTTGAAAATTTTACAATAAGATAAGAACCTAAAATCTTGAATTGCAAAAAAAACCTGTGCTTACAGCGAAAAACTAATGTCAGATTTGAGATCAGCACACTCGAGTTAGGTAAGAACAAGTGTTTTTGTGGATGCAACAAAATTTTGTTCCCCAGTGTCGTATTTTCTATGCTGTACTTTACATCCCCATGACTATTCTGTAACTCCCAGTCTGTACTTCTCAGTCCTGTCACCTTTTTCACTCCGTCCCCAGCCTCCCTCTCCTCAGGCAGCCATCAGTCTGTCCTCCGTATTTATGAGACGGTTTCTGTTTTGTTTGTTCATTATACTGCTTTTTAGATGCTGCATATACGTTAAATCATATGGTACTGTCTGTCTCTGACTGGCTTATTCTACTCAGCATAACACCCTCGGTCCATCCATGCTGTCACAAAGAATAACATTTTCCTTCTCTTTATGGTAAAAATATCTTTAAAAGTGTAAAATTTAGCCCTCAGTGTGGACACTTCTTCAAGAAAATCAGGAGACTGTGGAGACATGAAATCTTATTTTACAAAACAAAGTTGACAAACTTTGGGTGTGTTTTTCTTGTAGAAGAGAAGAATAATGAGAGAATTTGGAGTTACAGTCAGATATTTCAAAAAATATGTTGTAGTATATGAAACAGGCTTTCTACATGTAATAACAAATATGACTCCCACTTTTTTGGTATTTGGCTCTGACAGCTTTTAAGCCTTATCTTTTCTTACTCTTCTCACATCTGGACAATCTGATAATAAAAAAAAGCTCAAGTGTTCCCTCCTTTGGCACAAGCAGAGTGTTTAAACCACACACCCTGGCTGGCACAGGGAACCCGCATCCATACCTCACCCCCTAAGCACCATTTCTCAATCCAGTGTCCTTTCTCTGCTCTCTCATGCCATTTTGGGATCTTCTTAAGAGCCACCTTGCCCTATATAGAAAGCATCATTATCAGTTGTGGGATTCAGCTGGTTTTCAACAGGTCGGCAAAACTACTATCTAATACATATTTTGTTGAGTAGGCGAACCTTTATTAAGGTGGCACTTGTAACCAAGGTTCTCTCTAAGGTGGGCACCTGGGCAGTCACCCAATAAGGTGACTCACATTCCTTATGCTTTTTTAACATTCATCTGTGCAAGAGCATATTCTAAGCTTCCTTATTATTGTTCATTCAGTCCATAGGTGAAAACAATTGAAAGTGAGGACACCAATCAAGAAGCGATATGGAAATATCTTAAATAACAGTTTTATTGTTTTATGTCAGGTATTTAATATTTTATCATTAATATTTTAAAACTCTTATGAGATAATCTAGTTTTGTGTACCTCTTTTATTTTTCTAATTTAAGTATTAAATGCATGAAATAATTAACTACTTTTCAGTATATCTTTTTTTATATACTGAAAATAGTCATTAAGGCAGAGAACCAATTGTTAAATTATTTGAATCCAACCACTGATCATTATGAGTAATAAAACTTTTTCATATCCTATTGGGTTGTGTGTAGTACCTTCAATATCAACATCTAAACCAAATTTTAGGTGGGAAGCCCATCCTGCCTCTAAGTGGTAACTGCCACAACACTGGACCTCCAAAAGGCAAAATCTCAGCCGGGACCAAATAGTAGAAGTTACAAGGAAAAATGCTTCTGCTCAACATGTGAAAGAAACTTCCAACAGTTATAGTTTCCCCGAGATGAAACGGGCTGTCCCAACAGAGTGAGGTCCCACAGCTAGGGGGAATCAAGCAGAGTCTGAGTGGTCATGGGTCAGGAAACTGAGAGAAGGTCACATTCACTATGGGAAAAGACCCAGTCAATAATAATTCTGCTTGAAATATAAATCAAGTGCACAAAATCATTTTCCAGATAATACATATCAAAACCCAACTTTTGTTGACTTATTAATTCCATTTTCAAAATTATATTCTAATAAATAGTCAAAGATATGCAATGATTCATATGGATTGCGTTTTTTTTTATACTAATAGCAACAAAGAACTAAAACAGTTTACTTGTCACAGCCCCTGGAATGGGAAAGAACTTTTGTGTCCCACTGCCATACCTTGCCCATTCATAACACTCTTGGCTTCTTTCCTTGCTCTTTGCTCCTTACACTGCTGTGGAAAGAGACGGATCCTGGGTGACACTGGAAGCCACATGCTGAAGATGTCAAAGCACCTATTAACCTGGTACCTGGAAAAGCTGTTGTGCCAACCACTTCACCTCTTCTTACTGCTTGTGAGCAAAATGTAAACTTCCGCTACACTTGAGCCATAGCTCTCTGTGCTCTATTGGTAATTGTAATAGCATTCAGTCTACCCAAACTGTTTTTGTTAAGTACATAGAGAAAAACGCACCATTGGTTTTCTTTAATTCTTCCACCAGACACAGGGCTTCCTCTTGAATTCTGTCTTCAATAGTTTTCTTTCCCATTCCCATGTTCCGTAAAACCGTGAGGGAGAAACGCCGGGTTTGCTTCCATACTTCTCCATTGCTGAAAACAACTCCTATCAGGACAAAATGTAAATAAAAAAGAATAACTTTCAGTTTCATTAACTCTAGCTGAGAGTCTTGATCTCAGGAAATGATAATGTCACTTAAGCAGAAAAGTTACTTTAATGGAGCCAGTCTCAGAAGTTCCCAGTGACCCTACTCTGTCTGCTTTCTCTCTCACCCCAGCCTAGGAGCTCATAATCAAGACTTGGTTTTTCATATTACTAAACTCTTCTTCTCCATTAACTCCTCTAAACCTCACAATAACTCTGTGAGCCAGTGATTTGTCCCCATTTAACTGAGAAGAATGCTGAGGATCCTGGAGGCAAAGTCCTTGCTCCTTGATCACACTGCTAGTAAATCATGGTGATTTCAAGTAATAGGTTAAAATTTCATGACCAAATTCTGTGCATCATAAGTGAATTCTAGGGGCAGTAACAAAGGGAACCAATTCTTGAAAGAAGGAGAGACAGTTTTGTGCATTGAAAGGAAGTTCATGAAAATCTATTCTGCAGGTAAGGGACACAGCCATAGTCCTTCTAATTTCAACATTTCCTCTGTATTTGGGAAACACCTTCCATGAAATGTGGTCTTAACACCAAAGAAGTTCAACATCAGACTTCCAGAGGCTCAAGACCAGACGGGTGGAGAAACAACACTTTTAGGAAACTTGTCCAATAATATTTTCGAGAACATGTGGAGGAGGAAAGAACTCCGTTCAGGCTTTATCTCTTTTTGCTGGAAACCAGTGACCCTCCAGAAGGCTGGACAGTATAAGACTCTCTCCAAAAACAAATGGAAGATAGTTCAAGTCTTTTATTTAAAAAGCTTTTTCCACTATCAGTTTCAATCCATTCTTATTACATATTTCTCCACCATCCTCTGTTCAGAGAATATTTGTGTTTTATGCTCTCTATTCTATTGAATTCAAATATTTCTTCTCTTTTTTAGAAGAGAAGAAGATTAAAGGTAAGGTTGAAAATATTCCAGGTTTATGTTGGTTCCGTGCATACTGTGCAAGCGTTCTACAGTAATCTCTTGGCAACCATAACTCAGAACAAAAAAAGCAAAATATTTGGTGAATTGAATAATTTAGTCTATTTCCTTTCCCCTTTTCTCTCTGTCTCTTTCTCATTCTTACCAGGCTATAATTTAAAATGAACATGGCTTAGTCACAAATTTATAGAACATTAGAGGTTAGCTGGTTTGCTTTCATTGAATTTCTTGTTTCATAGGGGCATTATGTCACTCATAATTTTAAATATAGATTAATTATCCCTTATAGAAAATTTTGGAATGATGATATTTCCATAAGTGTCTCTAAATGCTTAAAGTTTCTCAATTCCTTAACCTATTCAGAATCTTTGCAACTTAAATCCACACACATTTCCCAAATTGAAGCATACCTAATCCCGGTATGATTTTCTCTATCACTGGTAAACTGCCTCTTGCAGCAAACTCTTCTCCCCGATCGATCAGGGCTTCCTTCACTGCTGCGTAGCCATGCAGCACCACAGTGGGCTTTGTGCCCAGATACACAGTGAACACCGGGCCATAGACTTCTGCTAGCTAGGGATGGAATAGGAGATGCAAGAGGAGTGAGAATTTCAAAGCGAAAATGTAGGTGAGAGAAATATTTTTAATCTTACTGAAGAGACATTTTAATATTTATTTCCCCAGTATAAAAAATTTCAATTTCTGGACCTGGTAATTTAATAAGAAATCACATTACTTAAATGGTAATTATCATTGTACTACATACAGTGTGTCCGTAAAGTCATGGTGTACTTTTGACCGGTCACAGGAAAGCAACAAAAGACGATAGAAATGTGAAACCTGCACCAAATAAAAGGAAAACCCTCTCAGTTTCTGTAGGATGATGTGGCAGCATGTGCACATGCACAGATGATGATGTAACACCGAGTGTACAGTGGAGCAGCCCACGGCCATGCCAGTCGAGAGGTGGATGGTACAGAGGAAAGTTCAGTGTGTTTTGTGGCTTGCTAAATTCGAATCTGTTACTAAAGTGAAACGTGAATATTGGCGCGTTTATAACCAAGAGCCACCACATAAGAATAACATTACTCGGTGGGATAACCAGTTGAAGGAAAACAGCAGTTTGGTGGAGAAACCCCGTTCTGGTAGGCCATCAGTCAGTGACGAGTCTGCAGAGGCTATACGGGATAGCTACCTAAGGAGCCCTAAAAAATCTGTGCGTGAGCCCTCATCAAACTGCACTGAATAGATATAAAAGTGGGAGAGTTTTCCTTTTATTTGGTGCAGATTTCACATTTCTATTGTCTTTTGTTGCTTTCCTGTGACTGGTCAAAAGTGCACCATGACTTTACGGACACACTGTATTAGTAATAATGCTATCATTATTATCACAATCAATAGTTATCCTTTTTTCAGCTTCTACTATGTGACTATCAGTCATAAATTTCATTTATATTTAATTATTTTTTTTCAGCCAAACCTCTAATTGCTCCAAATTTCTCCTTCCTTCTTATACTTAACATAAGTAATATGTTTCTCCTGTTTGAAGGATGTTTTTCCATGTTGCTCCACGTGTAGACAAATAAATGTCCCTTATTATCTATTTCCTACATCTTCTTGTTAGCACCAGAAGAATTATATATAAATAAAACCTCCACGTTTTATTAATGCATAAGGACATGGCAGCCTAATGTCAGATCTTTCCCAGATTCCCTGTGTGGCCATGTGGCTAAGCTTCCATGAACTGATGTTAGCAGAATGATATGTGCAAATCCTACACTGTTGCATAAATGATCCCACATGCTCTCCCTTTCTGCACTTACTCATGGATTGAGATGATAACATGGGGAAGGCCTCACTGTGACCATGGAAATGAAGACAATAGCCTAGGGACACGAGATGGTAAACAACAAGATTGAGAAAAACTGGTTCTCTGAATAACCTTGAAGAAGAGAGGCAGACCACCATTAATCATCTCTACATTATATGAGAGGTAGAAATAAACTCTTGTCTTCTTTAAGCCATTCCATTATTGGGGTCTTTCTCTTATGGTGTCTTATTCAGTATACCAAATAATATAAGACTTAAACTCTTTCCAACAGTTCAACGTTTGAATCCTTCTGCTACCTTACAATTCCTTCTCCAGAGTGATCCTTCACAAGGTTAATGCTAACATTACTATCCTTTAAGCACGTCCAGGGCATCACATAGTTCTTATGCTAAAGACAAAGATTCTTAAAATCCTTGTAAGGCCCACGTGCTCTGGTCCTGTAGACCTCTTCAATCTCAACTCACACTGCATTTTAACTTATTCTCTGGGCTACAACCGAACTGGTCCTTTTTCAGAGACATAACAAGTAATTTTAATCCAGATTGAAAAAGGCTGGAACAAATTTGTTAGCTGCTTTTTGTCTGGTTAATGCCCAATCATTCCTTAGTGCTTAGCTCCAAATTCAATTCCTAGGAGAACCGTTTGCTGCCGGCGGCTCCTTTTAGTCCTCTCAGCTACATGGCCTCTTCTGCTGGGTCCCCTTCTACACAGTTAACAATCAGTAATGCATTTGCATTATTATATCATAAGCACATGCTTACCCTTTAGATTGTAAATTCCATAATGCTAAGGTCTTTTTTTGTTGTTGTTGTTCAGCACTGATGATCTCTAACACACAAAAGTACTAAAATCTTACCATTTGCAACAGCATGGATGGACTAGAGGTTATTATGGTAAGTGAATAAGTCAGTGAGAGAAAGGCAGATACCATATGATTTCACTTATATGTGGGGTCTAAAGAACAAAATAAACAAAATTGAAACAGACTCATTGACACAGAGAACAGAATGTTGGTTACCAGAGAAGAGGGGAGTTCAGGGACTGGGTGAAAAAGAGAAGGGATTCAGTAAAAATTGGTAGTCACCAAATAGTCACAGGATGTAAAGTACAGCATAAGAAATATGGTCAATAATATTGTATTAACTATGCATGGTGCCAGGTGGGTACTGGAAATAGCAGGGAGAACAATTTGCAAAGTATATGATTGTCAGATTATTATGCTGTACACCTGAAACTAATACAAAATAATACAAAAAAAATCTCTAGGACCTAACATGGAGCCTAATACAAAGTAGGCATTCAATAACTTGTTGAATAGATGATACACTAATAACTTGTGCAAAATAACTATTATTCACTTTTTAAAGAAATGGAAATTGAAGCTCAGAGAGATTTTCTAAATTTCCCAGAGTTGCAAGTGAACAAATGGATAGGCTGGAGTGCGGACACAATCCCTTCTAAACCAGAGCCCAGAACACAGGAAGAAAAAGTTTCCAGGGGCAGTGCTGTGGTAACTACTTGTCTCAGGCAGACAGATTTCAGAAAATCCCTTCAAGATTTCGGAAGCTATTGCCATATAAATAGCTTAGAGCAGATACTCATTCATTGAGCAGATATAATAGAAACTGTAAAAGTTCCTGAGCATTTAGTTACTTCATTAACTTCATCAGTGTGTGCTTTTAGAAAAATTTTAGTGTTGTGACTCTGTAAATCAGTAAAGTTTTTTGTAATTGAAAGTAATCTCATTGCCATTAGAGTTCAGGAAAATAGAATTAGTAAAAAGAAGACCCAGGTCACAATATGGGCAGGGAATTCCTACTTTGGGCAATTTCAACAATCACCTCATAGATTTTATTCCCTTCTGGCCACCTTCTAACTATACACCACTTAAAATTACATCTGGATCTTGAGTAGGTGGCTCGATAGATAGATCATCGTCCTGGCGCACTGAGGCTGCGAGTGTGATTCCCGGTCAGGGCACGAAGTAAAAGCAAGCAATGAGTACAAAACTAAATAGAAAAACTAAGTGGAACAATAAGTTGATACTTCTCTCCTTCTTTCCTCTTTTTTCCTCTCTCTCTCTCTTATTCAAAGGAAAAAATTTTAAATAAATAAATAAGTAAAATCATGTCTGACAGAAAAGGACAAGGACCATATGATTTCACTATATCAGTGCTATAAAACAGAAAACGGCAAATGAAAAAATGAAACAAAGAAACAAACAAAATCATAGACAAATAGTATGGTAGTTACCAGAAGGGAAGCAGGGATAAGAAGAAGAGGAAGAGGGTAGTGGGGTTGAAATGTACGGTGATGGAAGGAGACTAGACTTAGGGTGGTGGTCACACAATGTAATCAACAGATGATATAGTATCGATCTGTATACCTGAAACCTGTAAAGTGTTATTAATCAATATTGTCTCAGTATATTTAATTAAATTAAAAAATAAAAACTATATCTAGGTGTCCAATGAACACTTTCTTTTAATACTACTTTTGTAAAGCACAGTGTCTGGGACCATATTTTACTTAGATATAAGGCTGTCTCATTTACTCCTTGCAAATAATTGGAAGAAAATAAATCATACTTAACCTTGTTGAAGGATCTTTTGATGTCACTGGCATTTATCTGTAGAATATTTCCAATGATGGGGAGAGGAGTAGGGCCAGGCGGCAGCTTTCCTTGGGCATAGCTTCGGTTCCGTAGAAAAAGGAAGATCAAACAAGAAAGGCAAATCGCTAGGACTATGAAGAGATCCATTAACGTGCTTCGCATAAATGCAATTGAAACTCTATAACCCAAAGATTTGATAAATACTGAGTGCAACTGACCTTCGAATTCAGTACCAAGTCTGTGACCTTTTGGGTAAATATTGTTTTATTTTCAGTGTACTCTGACCTGTTGGTAGAGAATAGAACAAAAACAACAAAAAACCAAATGTCACAACTATAGAAAATAGAACAGAATATACAGATGTTGTATTATTTTATATTATTTTACAGTATTATAATTTTTGTTATTGAGTAAGAAGAGGGAGTCAGAGACAAAGCTCCCACATGTGCCCTGACCAGGATCCACCCAGCACGCCCACTAAGGGCTGATGCTCTGCCCACCTGGGGTGTTGCTCTATTGCTCAACAACAGAGCTCTTTTTAGCACTTGAGATGGAGGCCATGGAGCTATCCTCAGCGCCTGTGGCCAACTTAGTTCAATCCAGTCTTGGCTGAAAGAAGATAAGAGAGAAAGAGAGAGAGAGAGAGAGAGAGAGAGAGAGAGAGAGAGAAGGAGAGAGAGAAAGAAGTGAAAGAGGAGGGAGGGATGCAAAAGCAGTTGGGTGCTTCTCCTGTGTGCCCTGACCAGAAATCAAACCCAGGACATCCACATGCTGGGCCTGTGCTCTACCACTGAGCAACCCATCCAGGGCTCAGATGTTGTATTATTTTAAAGTTGTACACCTAAAATTTATATAAGGTTATTAACCAATGCTGTCCAATAATTTTTTTTAATTCTTTTTTATTTTGTATTTTTCTGAGGCTGAGAACGGGGAGAGACACTCAGACAGACTCCCGCATGCGCCCGACGGGGATCCACCCAGCACGCCCACCAGGAGCGACGCTATGCTCACCAGGGGGTGATGCTATGCCCACCAGGGGACGATGCTCTGCCCCTCCGGGGCATTGCTCTGCCACGACCAGAGCCACTCTAGCGCCTGGGGCAGAGGCCATGGAGCCATCCCCAGCGCCCGGGCCATCTTTGCTTCAATGGAGCCTTGGCTGCGGGAGGGGAAGAGAGAGACAGAGAGGAAGGAGTAGGTAGGGGTGGAGAAGCAAATGGGCGCTTCTCCTATGTGCCCTGGCCGGGAATCAAACCCGGGTCCCCCGCACGCCAGGCCGATGCTCTACCGCTGAGCCAACCGGCCAAGGCCTGTCCAATAATTTTTAATTTTAAAAAAGTTACCTTAGCATTCATAAATATCTAAGTTTTCAGTGGAAATTTCAACTAAATATAACTTACTTCTTGCTTGATGTATGGTGGTGCAATGACTTGAAATGCTGACATCGCCAGTTCTAAACCCTGGGCTTGCCCAGTCAAGGCTCATACGAGAAGCAACTACTATGAGTTGAATCTTCCTGCTCTCCCCAGCCCCCTTTCTCTCTCTCTCTCCTCTCACTGAAATAAATAAATAAATATAGTTTTTAAAAAATAACTTACTTCTTCAGAGATGGCCATATTTTAATAGTGAAATTAAAAGCTATAAAATTTTTAAAGGGGTAAAATTTATAATCTTGACAAAAAATGAAAGAGAATATCTCATGTCAAAATTCATCATATGTGCAAAAGTAAGAAGCACTCTCTTATTGTTTCTTTCCAGAAAATCCAGGGAAAGGCCAGAATCAATGACAGAGAGAAGGAGGCAGAGTCAAAACAGAAGGGTATAGGGAACTAGTCTTGTCTTAGAGTAGAGACAGCCCACTCTCTTGACACAGCCCTTTTCTATATGTCATGAGTTCTGACATCACTTATTCTCAAAGGAAATGCCTTACCGACCTCCCTGCTCTGTTAATAAAGGGGAGGACTGGAATTTGAACCTCAGGCATCTGACACATCACATATGGCAATTATAATGAAGTCCCCTTCTTGGAAACCATGGACATGTGAACCCAACACAGACTCCCAATGATATAGTGTTCTACACAGTGGTGATGAAATGTGCTCAGTTTGCAGCAGGAAGAGTTCGTCTTCGAGGAGGTCAGCAAGGGAGGTCCTGAGAAACAAGAGCTTCCCGCCATAGCTTCTGTAGTGGTGGAGAAGCAAATCTAATGAGCAATTACCCAGTATTTGAGCTTTTGTTGGAGGGTGGGGAACTAATTGCATAAAAAACACCTCAGTCTGAACCCTGGCTTGTTTGCTCAGTGGTAGAGCATCGGCCAGTGTGGATGTGCCGGGATTGATTTCCTGTCAGGGCACACAGTAGAAGTGACCATCTTCTTCTTTTATTTATTTATTTATTTATTTATTTATTTATTTATTTATTTTTGACCATCTTCTTCTTTATCCCTCCCTCTCTCACTTCTTTCTCTTCCTACCCCTTCTGCAGCCATGGCTTGAGAACATTGACAAGGCAGGCCATTGAGGATGGCTCCCTGGAGCCTTCCCCTTAGGTGCTAAAAATAGTTCAGTTGCCGAGCAGTGGTCATAGATGAGCAGAGTGTCCTCGTTCTGGAGCTGGAGGTTGCTAGTTTGATGCCCCAGTCAGGGCACATACAGGATAGCTGGCTATTCCTGTGCTCTCTCAAAAACAAACAGACAAACAGAAACAAGCGAACAAACAGCCTCAGTCTGGAAAGACCACCATATCCTGATTCCACATACAAAAACATAATGTATTTAGGTCAGTATCTAATAAAATTAAAATTATACTAGATACTCCAAAAAAGACCTACTTTAAAAAAAAGCCTTCTGTAAAACCACTATTCAGTTTTTAAATAAAGTGCCAAGAATCTTAGTGCTATTTATTTATTTATTTATTTATTTACTTAGTACTTATATTATTACGTGAGGGGTGGGGAGCAGAGAGACAAGGGATCCACCCAGCAAGCTCCCTACCGGCAATGTGTTACCCACCTGGGGCCACTGCTCTGTTGCTCAACAACCGTGCTAAAATATTTTAGCTCTTGAGGTGAGGTCATGGTGTCATCCTCAGTACCCTGAGCCAACTTGCTGGAAGCATTCAAATCATGGTTGCTGGCAGGGAAGAAAGAGACAGAGAAAAGAAGGAAGGGGGTGCGTGGAGAAGCAGATGGTCATTTCTTCTATGTGCCCTGACCGAGCATTGAACCCAGGACATTCACACTCTGGGCTGATGTTCTAGCACTGAGCCTACCAGCCAGGGCTTAGTGCTTTTTTAAAAAAAATAAATTGCTTTCTTTAATACAAAAGTAATTCTTTTTATTTTATCTTATTTTATTTGAGAGAGAGAGAGAGTAAGAAAGACAGACAGAGAGGAAGGGAGAGAGAAAGGGAAAGAGATGAAAATCATCAACTCATAATTGCATCACTAGTTGTTCATTGATTGCTTTCTCATATGTGCCTTGACTGGAGGGCTCCAGCAGAGCAAGTGACCCCTTGCTCAGCCCGCGACCTTGGGCTGAAGCCAGTGACCATGGGGTCTAGTTGGTGATCCCACATGCAAGGCGGCAGCTGTGCACTCAAGCTAGTGAGCCCGTGCTCAAGCCCAATGAGCTCTCACTCAATTCGCAAGCTCAGGATTTCCAACCTGGGACCTCAGCATCCCAGGTTGATACTGTATCCACTGCTCCACCACCAGTCAGGCAAGAACAATTCTTTTTATTTGTAGAATTTTGTAAAGTTTTTGAAGTACTTTTGTAAATATCATGTTTGAATCTCATAATCAGTCCATGAGACAAGCTTTTTTTTTTTTTTTCTTAGTGTGAGAGAGAGAAAGGGAGAGAGATGAAAAGCATCAACTAATAGTCGCGGCACTTTGATCACTGATTACTTTTCATTCACGCCTTGACCAGGGGATTCCAGCCGAACCAGTGACCCCTTGCTCAAGCCAGCAAACACGGGGTCATTTCTATGATCCCACGCTCAAGCTGATGACCCCTGCTTAAGCTGGTGAGCTTGTGCACAAGCAGGCAACCTCAGGGTTTCAAACCTGGGACCTCAGCTCTATCCACTGTGCCATCACTGGTCTGGTGAGACAGTTATATTTTATTCATTTTACAGGTGAGGGAAATTAGAATCAGAACTGAAGGAATTCACCCAAATTTCCACTTCTATGGCAGGGTAAGAACTCCAGCTCTCATTTTATAAGTTGTAAACTTTGCACTGGGAAGCATTTCAATTTAATTATATTTCACAATCATTTGTTGAGTAATTCTTATGCATCTTGCCATCTGACGTTAGCATTAAATATTTGATTTAAAGTTAAATCATTACTAAGTCAATTTCAACATGGATAAATGCAATTGAGAGTTCAGAAAACTTTGTCTCTTTGTAACATTTAGAACGTCAGGAAGCCATAGTTCAAAGATTCAAAGAGCTTGATTTTAAAGAAATATAGCTATTGGCTAGCTGTTCAATACCACCTCTGATGAACCTGTGTCAGGACATTTATTGTGGTAGACTGCAAGCTGGTAAAGCCCTCACAGTTTAAGACTTAATCTAAAGGCTAAGCTCTTCCCCACAACTTCATATTGGCTATGAAGCTGAGTATTTGTACTCATCCTATACCCCCATCTCACTTTCCTGATTAAGTTGCTAGAGGCAATTTACATGCCTCTCTTCTCACCCTTTGTTTATTCTGTTGTTAAGATGTTATGCAGGTTAGAGGGTTTTCTGCATGTGGGAGAATTCTTGGGTTGCCTTGGAAATGTGACTTTGTATCAGAGATATCTCTGATTTGCTAATGACTTTGCTCTGCCTTGTAAATAAAGAGGTTTGGGGGTGGATACTTGTTCTTGCAAGCTGTTGGCTATGCAGAGACCTCCTGATCCCATCCTTTTTCTCTCTGAGTTTATCTTTTCGTTCTGCAATGTTCTCACTCAGGACCTGGACAATTACTAGCCGCGATGGTCCAGGGCAATTTCTGGTCCTGGAAAAAGAGCAGATTTTAATACAGTTTATATATATATTTTGAAATCTGGTCTCTCTGTCACTGTCTTTAGAGCCATCCTTTGCCTTGAGAAACTCATGTCCTATCTCTTTCTATGCATCCTTACTGGGGGTTCAAATACTTGGCTATTTTTCTCTTCACCAAAGGAAGAAAATATCAAAATAAAGGAGCTGGACTAGACCTTAGAAATCATCTCATAAAATTTCTTACTTCCTCATCTTAAGAGCAATGAAATAATGGCTCAGAGAGGCAAAGAGCTTTGCATATAATCACACACAGGGTTAATATCAGAGCTGAGCTGCTAAGTCCAAGGGTCTTTGTTTCTTCAAATATTAGATTTTTAAAAATCACCTGAATAAGGAAACACTTAAAATTTAACTCTCTTCTACACAAACATAAGAAAACTTCAAGATTGTGAAAGTTTGTGGTAAACTGTGTTACCCCATATAGTAAGGGCATCAGATGTTAGGGAACAGCATGTTCTTTTCTTTTATTTATTGATTTTTTTTAGAAACAGAAGAAGGGAGAGAAATAGAGAGTGAGAGGAAGAGAGAATAATATTGATTTATTGTTTCACTTATTCATGCCATCATTGGTGATTTTTCTTTGTGCCCTGACCCAGGAGTGGACCCAGAACCTCAGCATGTTGGGACAATACTCACCAACTGAGCTAGATGGCCAGGGCTGGGAGCCAGCTTGGCAGAGTAAAAAACAGGGGTACAGGGAACTAATTACTTTTTTTACATTGAGGTTACTTTACATGAAACCTCAATCAGAGCTCAGAAAGAAACTATATTGTTAATGTAAGGTTTGTACATAATGGGGAATGGTCACTTGAGAAACTCAGACCCGCGAACTTTGGCTAGGACCGCCCACAACCAAGCGCGCCAAAGGAGGCTTCACAGGAACCGTTTGGAAAAAAGCGACCATCTACTAGTCAGTGAGATTTCACCACGTCATGTTAGCTCGACTTCCCTAGAGGGACCCCTTTAAATATCTCCCACGCGGTTTAATCCGTGCAACTTCCCTGGCCTCCATCTTACCTCGTGGACAGGGAACCTTGCCGGGTGGGATGCGCGCTCTGTACTCAATAAAGCCTTTTTGTTATTCCACACTTGGTGGCTCTGAGCCCCGTTCCTTCCTTCTCGGTGGGGAAGAATACCTTATATTTTGGTGCCAAACCCATGAGGAGTTGAAGTCCGCAAGGACCGCTCCTCTTCCCCATCCCCTCCGAGAACTAACCAGGATCTCCTGCCTTTCACCCACTTCGGTGCACGGTGCGGTAAGTCCCCTGCCTCCAGCCTTCCTCTCAGTTCTTTCCTACGAGACTCCCTGTCTGAAACCGTAGCTACGTCAGGGAAGTCTTTTCCGTCTGTCCAAGTGTGTGTGCTTGTCCCCAAGCACATCCACTTTACATTTTCCGCCCTTGGCCGGACCTTGAGTTTTTAGGATGCTAATACTCAAATCTGACCACTCCGAGGACTGAGGGCAGCTGTGGGGGCACAGGAATCTCCCTCCCTAAGGAAGGAGAAACTGTTCTTCTCCACTGTGGCCAGGCCACAGAACCCACTGAATTAGCCTCCTGAAGGGACTTTTGGTGTTAACACCCTCACCAATTTAAGTATCACCAAAAAAGCTGGGAACTGATTGGAGATCTCTTACATATACGGCTTCTAATTATTCACGAACCTGTCCTTAATCTCTGTTCCACCTATTCCACTGCGCAGGCCTTTTTCTGGCCAGAGAAACCTCACCTAAAACCTCCACTCCTGATCTTTCCTTCTCCGTGGACTCCCAACACTCTCTTCCTCCTGTCTGACCCCCAGAGGCACCCCTCTCTCGGGACTTTTCTCTGGTCCCTCTGTGGACCTCATTTGTGCTTGGGTTTCTTCCCTCTGGGAGCCCCCTCCCCTCCCTTCACAAAAATCTGTTTCTTATTCGCCATCTACTACCATTTCTCTTTCATCTCCCCTGCTGGCCAGGGCCCCCTCCCTTCACTGTGTTCTTAAGTCTCTCCCCCGTCAGGCCATTCTCAGCCTGGCATTGGCTCTAACACCGTTTTGTGTGTGTGTGTGTGTGTGTGTGTGTGTGTGTGTATTTTTTCTGAACCTGGAAACGGGGAGAGACAGTCAGACAGACTCCCGCATGCGCCTGACTGGGATCCACCCGGCACGCCCACCAGGGGGCGATGCTCTGCCCCTCTGGGGCGTCACTCTGTTGCGACCAGAGCCACTCCAGCACCTGGGGCAGAGGCCAAGGAGCCATCCCCAGCGCCCAGGCCAATCTTGCTCCAATGGAGCCTCGCTGCGGGAGGGGAAGAGAGAGACAGAGAGGAAGGAGAGGGGGAGGGGTGGAGAAGCAGATGGGCGCTTCTCCTGTGTGCCCTGGCCAGGAATCGAACCCGGGACTTCTGCACGCCAGGCTGATGCTCTACCACTGAGCCAACCGGCCAGGGCCTAACCCCAATTTTCTTGCAGGAAGTTCTGGCCCTGTGCTGCCTTTGGCTCCAGCATTTCCTGCGGGATCTGGGTGCCAGGTTCCACACTAGCCCTCCTCCTCTTATTCCCAATACCCCAAACCCTTATACAGGACCAGTGAACATGGCATTTAAAGTTTTTAACAGTCCCAATTAGTAGAAACAGACCAAGGTTGTTCGCCAGGCCCACATGCAGCAGAAGGTAATGCTCCCAAACCTGGCTCTTGTGGCAACCCTGAGACCAGCAGAGCCACCAGCAGCTTGCTTTAAGTGTGGCAAGCAGGACTACTGGTCCCGGCAGGGCCCCTGCCGGCGGCTGCCCACTGAGCCTTGCCCTGACTGCAAGCAGCCCAGTCACTGGCGGAGTGATTGCCCCTTTGGGCAACAGGCTTTTCCTCAGCGCCTCTACGTGGAGGACAAGCCGCCCGAATGGGAAGGCCAATCCAGCCAGGTGGGTGCATCGCTCGAACTCCTAGGACATGGCCTGGACTAGGAGAACCCAGGGTATGCTGCAACTAGTGGGTAAGTCCATCTCATTTCTTGTGGACATGGGGGCTACCTTCTCTGTTTTGCCATCACACTCTGGACCTCTAGTTCCCTCACAGGTCTCGGTTATGGGAATGGATGGGACCCCTTCCTTTCCCCTTTTTATGTCACTCCTGACATGCAGTTCTGCCTCAAGCTTGCCTTCTTACACGACCACTGGCAGTCAGAACCACTGGACTCCATCCATCTCTAGCTCACCAAAAGGCTGGACCCTGCAAATCCCCCTATTACTCCTCTTTTTTTAAAATCCTTACAGGACCGCATCCACGAAGTTTCTCCAGTCATGGCCACACAGATGTTCCTCCTGACACCCCTCAAAACCACCACCTTCTGATCTCCCCCTCCCCATGATGCCCCTAATCAGCAGGAAGTAGCCAGATGAATAAACGGCGCCCCTTTTCTATTTAACAGAAAAGGTCAGAATGTAAGTTCGGTGGATAATGGGGGATGGTAACTTGGGAAACTCAGACCCGTGAACTTTGGCTAGGACTCCCCACAACCAAGCGCACCAAAGGAGGCTTCACAGGAACCATTTGGAAAAAAGTGACCATCTACTAGCCAGTGAGATTTCACCACATCATGTTAGCTCGACTTCCCTAGAGGGATCCCTTTAAATATCTCCCACGTGGTTTAATCCGTGCAACTTCCCTGCCTCCATCTTACCTCGGGGCCAGGGAACTTTGCTGGGTGGGATGCGTGCTCTGTACTGAATAAAGCCTTATTGTTATTCCACACTTTGTGGCTCTAGCCCTCTTCCTTCCTTCTCGATGGGGAAAAATACCTTACAGTTAATCCAACACACGGCCTGTTTTTCTTTGCTCTTGGTGATCATCAAAATCCTTAACAAAGTACATATGGGAGCCTGACTGGTGGTGGTACAGCAGATAGAGCATTGACCTGGGATACTAAGGTTCCAGGTTCAAAACCTGAGGTCACCAGCTTGAGCATGGGCTCACCAGCTTGAGCAAGGTGGTGCTGGTTTGAGCGTGGATCATAGACGTGACTCCATGATTGCTAGCTTGAGCCCAAATGTCACTGGCTTGAAACTCAAGGTCATTGGCTAGAGCAAAAGGGCACTTGCTCTGCTGTAGCCCCCAGGTCAAGGCATATATGAGAAAGCAATAAATGAACAACTCAGGACCCTCAAGGAAGAATTGATGCTTCTCATCTCTCTTCTTTCCTATCTGTCTATCCCTATCTGTCCCTCTCTGTGACTCTCTTTCTGTCTCTGTCAAAAAAAAAAAGCAATATCAAGAATACAATGAAAGAAAAAAATGACAAGTTCAACCAAAAAATGGGAAAAAGAACCAAACAGAAATTTTGGAACCCAAAACTACAATTACTGAAGAATTCGACAGTTTCAATAGCAGACTGGAAGAAGGAAAGGAAATAATCAGTGAACTAGAGGCCAGATCATTTGAAACTAACATTTTAGAAGGACTAAAAGATCACTTCTCAGCCTCTTGGCTAAGATCAAGTGCAGAAGAGCAAATAGAAAAGATAAATGAAAAGAAATGAAGAAAACCTATGGGACTTATTAGACACCGTCAAGAAAAATAATGTATGCACCACGGGAGTCCTAAGAAAAGAGGGAGGTAGGGGAAAAGGGCTTATTTAAAGAGATAATAGCTGACAACTCCTCAAAACTAGGAAGAGATTTGGACATTCAAGGTCATGAAGCTATACACCAACCCAAAGTTTGCATTCAAAGCAATTGTCTCCAAACACACATAATAAAACTGTTTAAGATCAAAGACAAAAAGAGAATTTTAATTCTTTTATTTATTCATTTTAGAGAGAGGAGGGACAAGGAGGGAGAGGAGAAGCAGGAAGCATCAACTCCCATATATCCCCTGACCAGGCAAGCTCAGACTTTCAAACTGGCAACCTCTGCGTTCCTGGCTGATGCTTTATCCACTGTGCCACCACTAGTCAGGCCTTTAAATTTTTTTTTTATTAATTTTAGAGAGAAGAGGGAGAGAAAGAGAAAAGGAAGATCAAGAGAGAATTTTAAAAGTGACAAGAGAAATTTCTACCATAAAATGGAAAGGCTATTAGCAGAATTCTCAACAGAGATATTATAGACCAAGAACAAATGGGATGATATATTCAAAGTAGTAAAAAGAAGAAGCTGCCAACAAAAACTACTTAACAAAGCTATCCTTCAGAAATGAAGGTAAGATACTTTCCCAAATAAACAAAAGCTGAAGGTAATCATCACCATTAAATCTGCCTTACAAGAAACGGCAACATATTTGAGAACCTGAGAGAAATGGATAAATTCCTAGAAACATACAACCTAAGAAGACTGAATCATAAAGAAAAACTTTAAAAAAATATGAACAAACTAATAACAAATGAGAAAATTGAATCAGTAACCAAAAATCTCTCAACAAACAAAAGTATAGGACCAGATGGCCTCACTGGTAAATTCTACCAAATATTTAAAAAATAATTAACACCAATCCTTCTCAATCTCTTCCCCCAAAAATAAGTACAAGAGAAAACTTTCAAACTCATTTTATAAAGCCAGCATTGTTCTGATATGAGAGACAGAAAATGACACTAAAACAAATCAAAACAAAACTACAGGTTATATTGATGATGAACACAGATGCAAAAATCTTCAACAAATTACTAACAAACTGAATTCAATATCACATTAAAAGAATCTATACCATGACCAAGTGGGACTTACTCCAGGGATGCAACGGATGGTTAAACATCTGCAAATCAACTAATGAAATACACTACGTCAACAGAGTGAGGAATAAAAATTACACAATAATCTCAATAGATGCAAAAAACCACATTTGACAAAAGTCAATACTCTTAAAATAAAAACTCTAAACAACTAGGTACAGAAGAAATTTACCTCACAAGATAGGTCAAATATGAAAAATTCACAGCAATACCTCCAATATTGCCCAATCCAGCTATGTGGAGGTTACCAGCGTCCTTACTAAGAGCACCCAAAACCAGCCTCAGTAAGTATATTCCTGGCAGTATTACTTCCCCCAAAGTTTCTCGATCTCCCAAAACATGTGTCCTCAGTTCCAGGGTGGTACTTCCTGCTTCCCCGGATAAGGTCAGCTAAGTAATTTGAAGATTGGGTATCTGAAGTTTTGATTATGGGGTAATCTCATTGAAATAAAATTTTTTTTTTTCATTTTTCCGAAGCTGGAAACAGGGAGGCAGTCAGACAGACTCCTGCATGCGCCCGACCGGGATCCACCTGGCATGCCCACCAGGGGGCGATGCTCTGCCCCTCTGGGGCGTCGCTCTGCCATGACCAGAGCCTCTCTAGCGCCTAGGGCATAGGCCAAGGAGCCATCCCCAGCGCCTGGGCCATGTTTGCTCCAATGGAGCCTTGGCTGTGGGAGGGGAAGAGAGAGACAGAGAGGAAGGAGAGGGGGAGGGGTGGAGAAGCAGATGGGCACTTCTCCTGTGTGCCTTGGCCGGGAATTGAACCCAGGACTTCTGTACGCCAGGCCGACGCTCTACCACTGAGCCAACCGGCCAGGGCTTCCTCAGACTTTTTGAGTCTCTTTTCCTTTTTCTTTTCTGCTTTCTTGCCTTTATTCAAGTTTTCCTCCAACTCACTGATTCGATCCTCATCTCTATCCATCCTGTTTTTAATTCCTTCCATTGTGGTCTTCATTTCTGATATTGTATTTTCATCTCTGACTGATTCTTTTTTAATATTTCAATATCCTTTTTATACTTGCTATTTCTTTATTTAGATGTTCGTAATGACCATCCATTGTTGTTCTAAGATCCCTAAGCATCCTTACAATCATTATTTTGAACTCCGCATCTGGAAGTTTGGTTATGTCCATATCACTCAGTTCATCTCCTGAAGGTTTCTCTTGTGGTTTTATTTGGATTACACTTCTTTGTCTTCTCATTATGTCTGTATTTGGGTATTTTGTTTGTAGAGCTGGTTGAGTCTAGGCTTGGAGTTGTCTGCCTCCAGTTGTCAATTGTGTTATTTCTAGGTCTTCTTGGGTTGGCATCAGCTATTATTTGTAATCCACTTTCAGGTTTGGTCAGCTTTGAAGTCTTGATTTGTTTGTTTTCTTAACAGGTGATAGTCTTGTTTACTGATCTCAGCAGGGGGCTTTCTTGAAACTGTATCCAGGAATGGGGTGGGTGTAACCTGAGACTTTGAAGGCCTCTTCTACCAATTAATCTCTCTGGGGGCAGGGTATTTTCTCAGCTTCAGTAGGGGGAAGTGTCTCTCAGATCTCCATGGAGACCTGAGTTATTGCTCCTCCTCCCCCACTTCTTGTTTTCAGCTGTGTCTTGTTGTGCTGATTGGAACTGGAGAGATGTCTGGAGATCTCTGATCCAGAAGTAATTTAGTCTTTTTTTTTTGTGGAAGGATAAGTCCCTCCCCCAGCTATGGCCGCCTCCATCACTGGATGAGTCAGCTTTTTAGGTTGTCCCGTGCATTACTCTGCCCCTCACCGTCTATCCCTCTCTCTCCCCTTTCCACTTGGAAGATAATCGGTCCTTTCAACACACCTTACTCCCTGGTTGCCAGGCACGTGGCTGTGAGCAGTATTTTCTGCTCTTTACCCAAGAGTGAGAGCCCCTCTAGGCTCTCAACCTCACCTCCCCTATTCCTTTAAGCAAGGGAGATTCAGGCACTCCCTACCGGGTTTGTTATGGCTTCTTCTTTCCTCCTTGGTTTTTGAGAGCTGTTCTTGTAGTCTAGAGTTGGTTTTTCACGCTGATTGTTTCTAAATTGATTTGTATTCCAGTTTGGTGGTGAGAGCTGGGAGTCTGTGTGTCTGCCTACTTTGTTGCCATCTTCAGGTCCTGATAACTGCTATTTATTAGTGAACAAAACAAAGATCCTTGCTTGTGTAGGACATGTTTGTTAGTGGATGGTGGGTACATATTAGTAATTCATTTTGGATTTACTTTTTTTGTTTTTTGGGTTTTTTTTATACAGAGACAGAGAGAGTCAGAGAGAGGGATAGGTAGAGACAGACAGACAGGAATGGAGAGAGATCAGTAGCATCAATCATCAGTTTTTTGTTGTGACACCTTAGTTGTTCATTAATTGCTTTCTCATATGTGCCTTGACCTTGGGGCTACAGCAGACCAAGTAACCCCTTGCTCAAGCCAGAGACCTTGGGTCCAAGCTGGGGAGCTTTACTCACACCAGATGAGCCTGCGCTCATGCTGGTGACCTCAAGTTCTCAAACCTGGGTCTCCCACATCACAGTCCAATGCTCTATCCACTGCACCACCTCCTGGTCAGGCTGGTTCTAATTTTTACTTCCCACATAACTTGTAAAGTTGAATCTGTTTTTACATGTATATTGACCTCATAAAATCCTCTTCTCTTAAGTGACTATTCAAACATTTTTCTCATTCAAAAAAATATTGACAGTGTCTTTGTGGGTTTTTTGGTTCTTTATATAATGTGGATATACATGCTTTCAGAATATATTCATTGTGATTATTTCTCCCACTCTTTATCTTACTTTTTGATTATCTTTTTTTGTTAAGTAAGTGGAGGGGAGATAGAGAGACAGACTCCTACATGCACCCCAACCGATATCCATCTGGCTACCCCCGTCTGGGGCCTCAAATCAACCAAGCTCTCCTCCACTCAAACCAACACAGCCACTGGCTTCAAGAGTGAAGAGCGAGAGAAGGGGGAGAGGAAGGAAGGGGAGATAAGCAGATGGTTGCTTCTCCTACGTGTCATGACTGAGAATCGAACCCAGAACGTACACATGCCGGGCGAATGTTCTATCCATGAGCCAACTGGCCAGGACAGCCTTTTGGTGATCTTAAATGGTATCATTTAATGAATAGATAGAAGCTTAAATTAATTTAACTAAAGATTTATTTTACAATCTCTTATAACAAGTGCTGTCTACAGAGTTTAAGATCATAAAGACTTTCTCTTCTGGCTCACGCGAGAGGCTTTATAGTTTTATTTTGTACAGGACAGGGGAAATTAGAAGAGACAGAGCTTAGGAATGTCGTTCCTCCTGTTCAGAAAGAGGTGGGTAATGGCTCACACACTGAACAGAAAGCGTCTGGCTCATTCAGATGAGGCCGGAGGGTCTTGTTCTGCAACCTGGCAGCTTGCCCCTGCTTCACACTGGAATGAAACAGAGCTTATAGTCGGGCGGTACAGAGCCTAACCCAGAGACAGCTGGAGTGGTGTCAATGTCCTTCAGATCAACCACAGGCTTCAGGGTAAAATGCTGTAAAATGTGGGTCAGTATTAAAAACAGCTCCATGCGGGCCAGGCCTTCTCCAGCACAAACTCTTTTTCCTAAAAAGGACACGGAAATTACATATTAATTTAATTCTATTTCTGAGTTAACACACAGAGAGGCTCAAAAAATATGGAAATATGTAAGTATATTAATAAAAGACTAATTAACTTATGGCTTCTCTTATCTACAGCGGAACCTGGTTTCCTTCATTCCCTCAGCACCTTCCTCTGTGTGCGTGCTGCAAGAAAGGTTCTATTCTGTGCTCCCATGTTGGATTTGCTTTCCTGAGGCTTGTCAGTGACATCTTTCCATGCACACACACACATGCTGACCTACCCAACTGGCATGAGGCACACACTGTACTTTTCCATGGACAGTTCCAAGGCTCAGTAACAGCTTTGTTTCTCCTCTAATGTATTCTAAAGTATAATCTTAATCTTTTCATGTCACTGCTTTAAAATTTTTCAAGAGTTTACCATTGCCAAGTGTAAAAAGAAACCTCAAAAATTAGCCACAGCATTATTATCCACTAATCCCCAAACAGACTGGCAATTTCAGATGTTGTCTCAAATTCCAGGGTGCCTCCACATGGAATAGTCTTCCCCTCTGCTCTGCCGGCTGACACTCTCTACATTTTACTAGATCCTGTTCAGATGTCATTTACTCTATGCAAACTTCTGTGACGTGCTCAGGGTATGTAATTCACTCCCCCATCTGTTTCCACAGCCCTCATTAATGTTCTAATACAGCACATGTCACAGGAAGTTCTAATAATTCATCTGTCTCACTGACTGGAATATAAGCTCTTCAGGTAAGGCCTTTCATCTTGAAATGATGCCTACAGTGTCAGACAAAAGCGAGTCTGCAAACCCAGTGATATGAATAGACACCTTGAGCAGGCTCATTTCACCGGAAGAAAGATCAGGCCTTTTACTCTCTCTTCTTCCCTCTGTTTCTCCTTTGGAATGTGCTGAATATTCTCTGGTTCTCCTTCCTTTCAGGTCCATTCTGTGTGTGTTTGTCTTTGGCGCTTACTCTCTGCTCAAGAAGCTGATTCCTATGACTTGCATAAACCCAGAAGTTGGTTCCTTTCTGAGTTCTAAATGAATTCAGAGGATTAGATATTGAAATGGCCAGAGTATTTAATCCTCATTCACACCCTGTCAGACCGCAGTTTAGACAGTGGCTCTATTCCTCTGCCTCTAAATGCATTTCCTGTTGAGGGGTCCCATCTCTCTTTGCTAAAGATCTACTTGGATTCCAGTAATAGCCACCTTCCCTCGTCCCTTTCAACCTAGGATGGCGATGTTTTTCTTCTGCTGGTGCCAGCCCCTGAGTGCTTTAGCACACCTCATTACATCCGTTAATCTTCCCACACCTCAAAAACTGTCTTTGCATTAAACATGTGTATGTTTGTGTGTGTGTGTGTGTGTGTGTGTGTGTGTGTGTGTGACAGAGAGAGGGACAGATAGGAACAGAAAGACAGGAAGGGAGAGAGATGAGAAGCATCAATTCTTCGTTACAGCTCCTTAGTTGTTCATTGATTGCTTTCTTATATGTGCCTTCACCGGGGGCCTATAGCAGAGAGAGTGACACCTTGCTCAAGCCAGTGACCATGGGATCATGTCTATGATCCCAAGCTCAAGCCAACAACGTCACGCTCAAGCTGTGAGTCTGCACTCAAGCTGGCGACTTCAGGGTTTTGAACCTGTGTCCTCTGCCTCCCAGTCTGATGCTCTATCCACTGCACTACCGTCTGGTCAGGCTCATTAAACTTTCTTTAGTTGACTTCTCTGAGCACGCCACCTATTTCTTTCCAGGACCCTCACAAATTAAAGGAAAGCCCTTAAATGATACTTCCTGCAAGAAAATTTCCCTTACCTTCTAATTACTTTGCCTTCTGCCCTGGCAACACGGAGGACTGTAATCAGGAGCTCCTGAACCTGGCCGGTAGCTCATTCTGTTAGAGCAGTGGTAGTCAACCTGGTCCCTACTGCCCACTACTGGGCATTCCACCTTTCATGGTGGGCAGTAGCGGAGCAACCAAAGTATAAATAAAAAGATAGATTTAACTATAGTAAGTTGTTTTATAAAGATTTATTCTGCCAAACTTAGCAAAAATCCAACATAAAGTACTTAGTAAGTAATTGTTATTATATGCTTTAACTTGCTGTAACTCTGCTTTATAAATTTTATAAAGTTACTTTCCTACTTTATCAATCACCATTATTGTGGAACCAGAGGGCGATTAGAAAATGTTACTACTAACAGAGATACAAAAGTTGGCGGTAGGTATAAAAAGGTTGACTACCCCTGTGTTAAAGCGTCGTCTGAAATACGAAGGTTGCAGGTTCGATCCCCAGCCAGGGCACATACGGAATGTCATCAATAAATAAACACTAAGTGGAACAGCAAATGAATGCTTCTCTCTCTCTCTCTTTCCCCCCCCTTTCTTTTTCTGTCTCTCTAAAACAAAACAATACAAAGATAAAGGAGTCAGAAGCTTCTGTTTGGGCTGCCACAACAGCACCTCAAAGGTCATTTTGTCTCTTTGGGGTCTCATTGCCTGTTAATGTTGGGGAGCAAAACATCAATAGGGTTTTTAGAGTTATTTCTGGGGGACCAAGGTGTGAAAAACTGGCTGCTGCCCAACCCCCCACGTCGCTTGCAAAAAGCTAAGCCCTTCCCCACACCTCCATGTTAGCTGTGATGTTCGTTCTACCCCCGCCCCTGTGTTCCCTGAAGGAAAGACTGGCTTCTTTGTGCATGTTAAGTATTTGGTGGGAGATTTTTGCACTTAGTGTAATTCTTGAGTTGCCTTGGAAACTGTAATCAGAAAAGTCGTTGGTTTCCTAATGGCCCATTTTGCCCTATAATAAAGGAGGATGCGGTTCTGGGGCGGCCATGTTTTTCTCTGCTAGGACGGTATTTTCTGCTAGCAGTAATTGCAAAGCCCTCCCAAACCCATCTTTTATATTCTTTAATTCTTTAAGTCTATTTTCATAATTCCACACCGTACCTGCTCGGGACCTGAATATACTCATTGCAGCTGAGCCACGCATATTAATTTGCCGTCCTCTCTTTCAGAGAGGGGATCTGTTTCTTATTCACACTTTATCCTTGGATCTGAGCATGAGTATGCTGTATACGGGGTCCTCAGGGAAGTGTACTGAATGAACTGACTCTAGGAGGAGCTTTTGGCAATGTCAGTGGTGAATTATGGGATGGAACTCATTAAGCAGCCTCCAATCCAATGAGAAATAACCTCGGCTTTGGGAGTGGTGCCTCTGTCCTCATGCAAATGACAATTTGTCCAGTCCAGGGTAGCATCCATGGAAAGCCCTGCCTCATCTCTTTGGCCTCTGATGTGCAAATAGAAAAGAAACTTGCTTACCTGCTGAAAAAGGCACGAAGTAGTCACTCCTCTTAAAGTTGCCTCTTTCATCTAAGAAGTGTCTGGGGTCAAACTGGTCTGGATTAGGAAACTCTTTGTTATCGTGCAGGATAGAAGTCAGAGATGTGAATATGAACGTGCCCTGATATAAAGAGAAACAGACAAACCAGATTATAAAGAATGGTATGGAGGCCCTGGCCAGTTGGTTCAGTGGTAGAACATCTGCCTGGCTTGTGGATGTCCTGGGTCGATTCCTGGTCAGGGCACACAGGGAAGTGACCATCTGCTTCTCCACCCCTCCACCTCTCACTTCTCTCTCTCTATCTCTCTGTCTTTTCCTCCCGTTCTATAGCCATGGCTTGATTAAAAATGGCCTCAAATGGGCAGAGCATCGTCCCCTAGTGGGCATGCCTAGTGGATCCTGGGTGGGTGCATGTGGGAGTCTGTCTCTGCCTCCTTTCTTCTCACTAAATGGAAAAATAGTGAATGTTATGGAGCTTTAAAAAAAGTCCCTTTATCTAATTCTTTTGTTTATACAACAGGTGATTGAGATATTAAAAGAATTTATTTCATGTTACAGAGCAACTTAATGACCAAGCCTAATAGGTCTTAAACCATTTAACGCCAGTCCAAGGCACTGTTCATGGAGCCCAAGGCGTTGTCTTCAGTTCGTAGTCTGATGTCAGCACTTGTTTTTCAGAAAACGAAGGACACTCTCTGGAGTGCACTGTTCTTAATAAACTGCACTGTTGTAAAAAAAAAGTGCTGATGTGCCTGACCTGTGGCGGCACAGTGGGTAAAGCATTGACCTGGAACACTGAGGTCGCCAGTTCGAAGCCCTGGGCTTGCCTGGTCAAGGCACATATGGGGTTGATGATTCCTGCTCCTTCTTCTTTCTCTCTCTCTCTCTCTCCTCTTTCTCTAAAACTGAATAAATAAATAAATAAATCATTAGAAAAAAAGTCCTGAAGTCACTGAAAATCCAAGTAATTCTCTTTGAAACCAAGTATGAGGTATTTCTCAAAACTCTACCTGAGTGACTGTATTCTTGAAAACCCTGTACTTCCCAATCAGAATGAGAAAATAGTAAGTATCCCTCCTCCTAATGCTTTCTTTCAGTTGACTTGCAGCTTTTCTTTTTTTCATGAAAAGTTTGACGAGTAAGTGACACAGACAGCTGAGGAGACAAGGGGAGGACAGGCTGCTGGCTGAGTGGGGAGCGTAGTAAACACACTGGAGAGCAGAGACGCGGACAGCAGACTGCGCTAACGGACATGCAGGGTGCACTGAAATCCTCGGGAACGTAAGCGCTATTATATTTATAAAGTAGTGTCAGCAGACTAGAAGAAAGGAACACAGAGGGTGAGGTGCCTGAGTTTTGAACGTGCAATACCGTGTAGAAGTGAAGCAGACTGTAATTCCACTACAGTGACAGTCAGGAATCTGATTCCTAAGGAAAAGTGGAGATGAAATATCTCTCACCTTCGGAATAAAGTATCCTCTGAAGTTAATGTCCCGGGTCACCTCATGGGGCAGGTTGGTGGGAACGAGGTCACTGTATCTCTGGATCTCGTGCACCACGGCGTCCGTGTAGGGCATGCGGCTCCTGTCCTGCATGCAGGGGCTCCGGTTTCTGCCAACCACGCGGTCGATCTCTTCCTGGACTTTAGCTGGCACGGCAGGAATCAGAATGTATGTGAAATGGAACACTCTTGTGAAATGACCGTCTTAATTTTGGTTACATTGTGGCTGGGAGATTGGGAAGAAAGGAAAACGATGTTTGGCTACCTCCATAAGGGAGAAAAAGAAACAGATTTTTAGTTTCTTGGGCTAATAATTCGAGTCTCATTAGAGACTTAAATATATGTGCATGTAAAATGCAATTGTACCGTGAAATTCACTTCTCAACTTTGATTCTCTATTTTGTGTATTTTTGTTTAATGGACTAGGGGGCCTGGGATCCTGAATGATCACTACAAACCATGTAGTTTAACCTCTTTGTATATGCAGTTTTTGTTTTATTAAATGTGTAACTTCCAAGGGAGTAAGAGCTTCCCAGTACAGTAAGTGCTTAATAAATAGAGCAATTAAATGAGATGTTTAGTAGACTCAGCATAGAGGAACAAGAAGTTAACATTTATTTAGCATGAAAAATTTGATAGGCATGCTACACAATTTATAATATCTCAAAATAGTTTTATGTGTTGGATATTAGTTTGTTTATCTTAAAAATGAAAAAAAGAGGACCAGAAAAGTAAATATATTTATTAAGGACATCCAGGTATTATGTGGTCTTATTCCCAAATCCACCGTCTTTGAACTAAATAAGATTGTTGTAAGTAAGTTGTGTCAGTGAATTATATTTTTCCTTTACCTACAAAGTATATCATGTTAATAGCTGAAGTAGGACTATCCATTAGTTAAGAACAAATGCTTATTAACTTTCCCTTTGTGGAAAAGTCTCTGTGAATGTTAGGAAGTATTATCATCTCCTTAAACAGAAGAGGGCGTCATACAGGGAAAGGTAGTCATGAGCCTGAGGTCACACAGCTATGTGCTAGTAGAGCAGAACCTGCAGCCACTGTTGTTAGAGCCTACAACCCATTTTCTCCACTACTGGGTGGCTACTGTGGACATATGGGATGTATCTACCACATGAAGAATGGTCCTTTAATGGAGCATCTGAAAAATATGTGGCTTAATAGTTATAAGGAACGAAGGTTAAGGAATTTTAGAGAAGTTTTAGACTTTGCCTTCTCAGTTTGAGAGATGAGTTTTGCCTAGAAGAGAGTGGTTATATGCAGTGGTTAGGAGCTGCTTATAAAATCCTATGCTTATCCAAATGTCACAGTGAAAGATAATGATGGCAAGAAAGAAAAGAGAAAACATAAATGAATATGATGCAAGAAAAAAACCCACCTAGATAATGAAAATGGAAGAGCTGGGGAAATATGACACAAGAAGGGCTTTAAATGTGTGTAGGAAAATGTTCCCATACAATTGACAGTCATAATCGTCATAGGTCTTACAAGAGTTAGTGAGTTTATTTGGCTAAAAGAATGTGTGTCACATGAAAGAAATACATTGCCATCATATCCCCAATGTGATGTGTGCAAGCAACGTGATTTCAAGGCTGTGCTTATAAATCGCACCTTTTGGAAAAGCATCGCAGTTATAATGGAGGACAGGGGACTTTAAATCAAGTAGGAAAATCTGATGCTGATGTTGGAGAGAGAGGCTCATGAGATTTAACTATACTAACACTGTCTGCATGTACCAAACAGAAAATGACATAACAATGGAGGAAATAACCTCCTAATATGAACTCAATAAAGAAGATGAGGTAAAATGGGAAAATTGCATTTGTAAGTGTAATCATTCTTCTGAGGAAAATTTTGTTTGCCCATTAGGGTGTATTTCAAAAGAATTTTTTTTAGTTGTGTCTAACCATTTGTTTAGAAAGTAAGACTCTCCAGTAGGGAAAGATTATGATTTTCTTGAGTCCCTCTTTACATTGCAAATGCATTTGAGCAGCAATATATTTTGTTTGTTTGACAGAGACAGAGAGAGTCAGAGAGAGAGACAGATAGGGACAGACATGAAAGAAGAGAGATGAGAAGCATCAGTCCTTCATTGTGGCATCTTAGTGTCAATTGTTGGCTTGTTTATTGATTGCTTTCTCATATGTACCTTGACATGGGGGCGCTACTGCAGAGCGAGTGACCCCTTGCTGAAGCCAGTGACCTTGGGCTTCAAGCCAATGACTTTTGGGCTCAAGCCAGTAACCATGGGGTCATGTCTATGATCCCATGCTCAAGTCAGTGACCCCGCGCTCAAGCTGGTAAGCCCCGCTCTCAAGCCACAACCTCGGTGTTTCAAACCTGAGTCCTCCACATCCCAGTCCAAAAGGCTATCCACTGCACCACTGCCTGGTCAGGCTGACAAAGATATATTTATTGGGACATTGAAGGAATATCAAGTGATATCTTTTTAGATGAAGAGAAAGGCTAATCTTTCCCAGATTCTAGTATGACCCTGCTTACTTCATCTGGTCTGATGCAGATCAAGGATTATCTACCATTACAGGAAGAACAATAACTTCTGCCCTTCAAATCTCTGCTGCTATTTAAATTTTTTTCTCTTTTTGTACTATAATTTGAATTTAATTTCTCTAATGTTAGGAAGATGTATTAGTAATGGAAATCTTTTTTTGAATATTATCTAGACAGGTGAAGAATGGGAGAGTTATCAGTGCTGCCTGCCAATTTTTACCCGAATTTTATCTTGCCCATTGTCTGTGACCATACCTGTGACCTCTGGGTGTTTTAGCAGAAGCAGGAGTCCATATTTCAGGGTGGAGCTTGTTGTCTCTGTTCCTGCAGTAAAAAATATCCCACACGGTCTGGATCAAGTTTTCCATGGTAAATACAGACTGTTGATTGTGCTTTTCCTAGTAATGATGTATTCGAATTACTATAATTAGAAGAACCTTAGAGATACTGTAATGTACCTCAATATAACATCATTATTTGTTTAATTTGCTTATTTGATAAAGTAATCCAGACATCGAGAATGTAATAACTGAAGGTAAAGTTAGATGAGTTTTTAGATGTCTTTCAAACAGTTAAAATAAAATCAGAGTTACAAACTTTCTGTAAGTCCTTTCTGATTCCTACTTTCTCACCCATAAGAGTCAATCAGTTCTTTCAAACATAATTTTTATCAAGTCATCATGACTACTCACTGACAGTATGTGACCTATAGTCTATTTTATCATGTCTAAATTTCTCATTCAGCCTCCAGAACCACCCTTCCGCTAACAGCATCACTATTCCCAATGTCGCCAGCCATGACACCGACAGCAGTTTCTCAGTTACAATCAAGATAACCTCTGAAAATTCCACACTCTTGATCATCATTCCCTAGACCCAGTTTGTCATCTCTGTTCATCAAGCCAGAATTTCCTCTAAAACTACCTCATTTGGGAAGATTTCCTAGTAAACCTTTCCAAGGTAAACCTTTCCAAGGTAAACCATTCTAGGTTCTTATGCATTCCTGAGTTTCCTCACATGTTACATCTTGCATTCACGGAACTTATTTTATTAAAGATATATATTGTTTATCATTAATCTTGAATGTGTGTGTACTTGTTTGTGGATGTCCTTAAATCTGTTTCAAACAAAGAACTAGTTTTAACAAATTAAATATAAAGCCTTGTAAGTCATTTTTTAGTGAGAATTTGGAACTATCTCAAGACACTCATTATGGTTTGTAGAAGCAACAGGTTGTACAAGTAGTTAATACATCCTTAGGAAGATGCATTCATTTTATTATCCTAATTTCACTGTGAAAGATGAAAACTAATCCATGAGTCCCATCACCAACAAAGATGAAGTTGAAAATCAGGGTCTTTTATACCTTTTCCATTTGAATCAGGAAGCAGTCAATAAAGTCTCGAGGGTTATTGAGGTCCAGGGATTCCTGGTGTTCTTTTACTTTTTCCAAAATAAATTCTCTTTGTTTTACAATGTTTTTAAATAATTCATTATGACATCCAGGGAGATAATGTAGTAAATATGGGAACATATTATAGAGCTGAAAGGTAAAGAATCGTTCATTAATTCACTCAGCAAATTTTATAGACCCATATTATGTATCAGACACTTTGTTATATGCTGAGCAGCTAAAGATGAATAAGACATGCATCCTGCACTAGGACATACTTGGAACTTGAAAGAAAAAGAACCGGCCTGACCAGTGGTGGTGTAGTGGATAGAGCATCATCTTGGGATACAGTCGAGGTTTCAGACTTGTGTGTGGGCTCACTAGCTTGAGCACAGGTGACCAGCTTGACCATGGGGTCATCACCATGAGTCGATGGTCACTAGCTTGAGCCCAAAGGTCACTGGCTTGAGCCCAGAAGTCTCTAACTTGAAGCCCTAGGTCACTGACTTAAGCGCAAGGTCACAAACTTGAGCAAGCAGTCACTGGTTTGGCTGAAGCCCCCACTCCCGGGCAAGACACATATGAGAAAGCAATCAATGAAAAACTAAAGTGCTGCAACTATGATTTGATGTTTTTCATCTCTGTCCCTTCCTGTCTCTCTCCATTTCTCTCTCTCTCTCTCTCTACCTTTTTCTCTCTCATGTGCGTGGAAAAAGAAAATGGAAGGAATGGTAAACATGCAGAGTTATAGGACAACAGGACACATAAGTTACACTGCAGTTTTAAAACCGTTTAAATTCTTTTCCTAGCCATAATTCTCTAAAAGTATTCAGAAG
Organism: Saccopteryx bilineata; assembly: GCF_036850765.1. NCBI lineage: Eukaryota > Metazoa > Chordata > Mammalia > Chiroptera > Emballonuridae > Saccopteryx > Saccopteryx bilineata. Next base: position 82,334,529 of record NC_089496.1, read on the forward strand.
CATACCACCTCTTTTCATCAAGGATACTGAGGTTCAGAAAGGCTACAACACTACTCTGTGACACCAACCTAGTGACAGAGCTAGAACCCAGTTTACCCTACACATATTTCTACAGTCACCTAAAAAGTTTGCTCTCATACCCTTGTTTTGTAATGAAGAGACCGTGCATCAGGAAGATTAAGGAATGCTCAAGTTACTTAGCTTATTTTATTCTGGCACTTACACCCTCAAGAATATGCACACTGCCTTATTCATTAGGCCATTCCCAGTCCTGGAATTTACTGACTCTTCTTTAGCTGGTGCCTCCATGATCGAATACCCTGTTAGGTAGGCACTGGAACAATTTATTTGGCTGGTAGCTTGTATCAAACTAGAAAGAGAACCGAGAAATCTAGATTCTAGGTCTAGTTCATTCTTTGTCTTGGCTACTTTCGAAAATATGCTTAATATCTGCTGATGATCCAAAAATGAGAAGTTGATTATTTGTTCTCCAGGGTCCTTCCCAGGTCAAACATAACATGAGCTTATGATTCACATAGAATATTAGTTGTTAGTGATTGCATATTATGGATTACTAACATTCTCTGACAATGCAGTATAGTGAGAAATACATTTTACCCTACCACCCAATTCATCTATAGATGCAAAAATCAGAAAAAAGTTTTCTCAGAAAAATACCTTGATATCATTTGATGCACTATGAGATAATATTTTTCTTTTTATTACTATGTTTCATGTTTTAAATTTAAATTTTTTCTTTTTTTAAAGGTTTTATTTATTGATTTTAGAGGGAGGATAGAGAGAGAGAATGTTAGAAGGAGAAGGAAGAAGCATCAACTCATAGCAGTTGCTTCCCATATGTGCCTTGACCAGACAAGCGCAGGGTTTTGAACTGGTGATGTCAGCATCCCAGGTCAACTCTCTATGTACTGCGCACAACAGGCCAGGCTTAAATTAAATTTTAACACACTGAATTGATTTGATAGCGCACTGACTGGTTACAAATGATAGTTTGAGAAATATTCTTTCAACCATTTTGAAATAGGCTAACGGGATCGGTCCGCATGAGCAGTAGAATAGTCAGAACATTATTTCCCATTTAGAGAGAACCTTGACTTTACCTGTATCCAGGTGGTGTTCATAAGTCTGAAATTTTCATCAAAATAATGTATCAAGGTTAGAAATTGCTCATCATTGTACTCAAAACGGTTCTGGAAAATAATGGAGCAGATCACATTGCAGGGAGCAGTGCCTATAAGGAAAGAGGGGTCACAGGGAGCCTCTGAAAAGAAAGTAAGTCAAAAGTTAGAACGGAATTCCCATTTAAATCTTAAGTTGACTGTTTACAATACTTGAGAAAAGTTGACTCAAAAGATTTTTTAAGTATAGGAACTAGTAGGCATGCCACCATCACTATAAACTCAACATGCATAAAATAAAATGTATTGTTTCCCCAAGTAAAAATGTCTAATCCAGTCCAATTTATTTATTAATTTCCCCCAAGTATTTTCTTATTTACATCATTCTCTTAATAAGAGCCACAAGGTAATTCACAAGGATGTCCTTTAAAAAATGCTTTTAAATTTTTGTTTATTTATTTTACAATATTATTGACTACATTTTTTTTATGAGAGCAAGAGAGAGAAAGGGGGAGATATGAGAAGCATCGACTTGTAGTTGCAGCACTTTATTTGTTTATTGATTGCTTTTTATATGTGCCTTGACCAGGGGGCTCCAGCTGAGCAGGTGCACCCTTGCTTAAGCCAGTGACTTTGGATTTCAAATCCAGTGACCCTGGTCATTCTTTGATCCCATGCTCAAGCCGTTCACCTTGAGGTTTTGAACTTGGGTCCTCAGCGTCCCAGGCTAAAGCTGTATCCACTGTGCCACCTCTTGTTCAGGCATTGATTATAATCCACTGGGGAACAATTTTTTTTCATTTTCTGTTGCATGAGGTTTTAGAACTGTTTCAATATATATCTGCATCGTTGATTCCAAATCTGAAATACATGTTTTGGTGCATGCTCTAGTTTTTATGCAATTTTAATTTCTTTTTGTTAGAGTTAATGGCATGAATTGGGTTTTAAATTGGAGTTAAAAGGCAATGACTCCTGGATTGAACATAACCACAAGGCAATTAATGTTTTACAAACATCACTTTTACATAATTGTAGTTGTTTTTACATGTAAATTTTATTATCTCATAGAAACACCTTCTTATTTTGTTTTAAGATTGAATCATGGCTTCTTCGAGTAGACGTAAATGTAAGAATAGTCCTGGCACCTTCTGTTATATATGTGGCTGTTACACACTTCAACATCAAAAGCGCAGTATTTCATCATTTGTGACACGTGCATATATTGCCTATTTTCAAGTTCCCCTTTGCGATGAAGACAAGAATTGGGCTCCTCATATTGTGTGTCATAATTGTGAGGAAATGCTTCATGACTGGACAAAAGGAAAACACCTTTTGGTATTCCCATAGTTTGGTGTAAACCTAAGGACCACAGCAGGGACTGTTATTTCTGTCTGATCCATACAAAGGGCATCGGCAAGAAAAAACAGCATATGGTCATATATTCTTATATTCCTTCAGCAATACGACCTATCCCACACTCTGAGACACTCCCAGTTCCAGTTTTCAATGGTTTTATTTTTTCTAAGGACGAAAAAAGTGACATGGTGATCAAATGCATGAGGAAATGGTTGTAGAATCTGAAGGGTCTTCTTCTGATGCCAAGCAGTCATTAACCCCTCAGCAGTTTAGCCAACCCGAATTGAATGACTTAGTAAGAGATTTGGGCCTATCAAAGAAAGCACTTGAGTTATTAGCCTCCAGGCTTCAAGAAAAGAATGTACTTCACTGGTCAGCTGAAGTATCCCATTTCAGGAAGTGTGGACAAATTTTTATGGATTTTTTTTTCTGAAGACAAACACTTTGTTTACTGTCATAATATCAGTAGTCTTCTCAGCCAGCTAGATGTTACCACTTATAGTCCAACAGACAACAGAATGGCGGCTATTTCTTGAAAGCTCTAAATCGAGTCTGAAATGTGCTCTCCTACACAACGGTAATGCTTATGCAGTGGTTCCAATTGGTTATTCAACTCATCTGCGAGAAGATTATAATGATATAAAAATTGTCCTTGACTTTCTGAAGTACGACGAGCATAACTGGATCATTTGTGTGGATCTTAAAATGGTAGATTTCCTGCTAGGACAACAGAGAGGTTTCACTAAGTATCCTTGCTTTCTATGTTTGTGGGACAGTCGATCTCGGGAGAAACACTGGACACAGAAGGAGTGGCTGAAACGTGTAGCCCTAGAAATAGGGATGCAAAATATTGTGAATGAACCTGTAGTTAACTGAGACAGGATCATTCTTTCCCCCACTTCACATCAAACTTGGCTTAATGAGGCAGTTTGTTCAGGCTTTGAATAGGGAAAGTGAAAGCTTTCAACATATTATTTCTGCTTTTCCTGCCTTGTCTTTTGAGAAGATAAAAGCAGGTGTATTCGATGGACTTCAAATTCAAACCCTCATAAATGACAAAGAATTTTCCAGGAAGATAAATAAGGAGGAGAAAGCAGCATGGCAGTCTTTTGTGGCAGTTACAAGAACTTCCTTGGCAAAAAAAAAGGAGAAAACTATGAACTTCTGGTTCAAAGGATGCTGTTGGCTTTCCGCTACATTGATGGAACATGAATGTTAAGATTCACTTCCTGAACAGTCACCTTGATAAGTTTCCCGAAAATCTTGAAGCTGTTAGTGATGAGCAGATTACTACTGGAGCATCAAATGAGATTGTCCTCAATAAGTACACACACGTAAGTGCTACAAACACAAATTTTTGCCTGAATAGAATTTAAATAAGTTTTGTGCAAATTTTATGATTAAAATAAGTGCTTTAATATGTTCTATTTTGAAATTGTAGATAAATTCTGATGCAATCATATCTTTTAGGGTATTAGTGTATTTACTGCATTATATAAATTATTATATTTTCTCTAAGATGATGCCCAAGAAGTCATTCTACTTCATTATGTTAAACTAAATGTTGAAAATTTTACAATAAGATAAGAACCTAAAATCTTGAATTGCAAAAAAACCTGTGGCTTACAGAGAAAAACTAATGTCAGATTTGAGATCAGCACACATGAATTAGGTAAGAACAAGTGTTTTGTGGATGCAACAAAATTTTGTTCCCCAGTGTCGTATTTTCTATGCTGTACTTTACATCCCCATGACTATTCTGTAACTCCCAGTCTGTGCTTCTCAGTCCTGTCACCTTTTTCACTCAGTCCCCAGCCTCCCTCTCCTCAGGCAGCCATCAGTCTGTCCTCCGTATTTATGAGACTGTTTCTGTTTTGTTCATTATACTGCTCTTTAGATGCTGCATATACGTTAAATCATATGGTACTGTCTGTCTCTGACTGGCTTATTCTACTCAGCATAACACCCTCGGTCCATCCATGCTGTCACAAGAACATTTTCCTCCTCTTTATGGTAAAAACATCTTTAAAAGTGTAAAATTTAGCTCTCAGTGTGGACACTTCTTCAAGAATATCAGGAGACTATGGAGACATGAAATCTTATTTTACAAAACAAAGTTGACAAACATTGGGTGTGTTTTTCTTGTAGAAGAGAAGAATAATGAGAGAATTTGGAGTTACAGTCAGATATTTCCAAACAATATGGTATAGTATATGAAAAAGGCTTTCTGTATGTAATAACAAATATGACTCCCATTTATTTTTTATTTTTTATTTTTTTGGTATTTGGCTCTGACAGCTTTTAAGCGTTATCTTTTCTTACTCTTCTCACACCTGGACAAACTGATAAAAAAAAAAAAGCTCAAGTGTTCCCTCCTTTGGCACAAGCAGAGTGTTTAAACCACACACCCTGGCTGGCACAGGGAACCCGCATCCACACCTCACCCCCTAACCACCATTTCTCAATCCAGTGTCCTTTCTCTGCTCTCTCATGCCATTTTGGGATCTTCTTAAGAGCCACCTTGCCCTATATAGAAAGCATCATTATCAGTTGTGGGATTCAGCTGGTTTTCAACAGGTCGGCAAAACTACTATCTAATACATATTTTGTTGAGTTAGGTGAACCTTTATTAAGGTGGCACTTGTAACCAAGGTTCTCTCTAAGGTGGGCACCTGGGCAGTCACCCAATAAGGTGACTCACATTCCTTATGCTTTTTTAACATTCATCTGTGCAAGAGCATATTCTAAGCTTCCTTATTATTATTCATTCAGTCCATAGGTGAAAACAATTGAAAGTGAGGACACCAATCAAGAAGCGATATGGAAATATCTTAAATAACAGTTTTATTGTTTTATGCCAGGTATTATTTAATATTTTATCATTAATATTTTAAAACTCTTATGAGATAATCTAGTTTTGTGTACCTCTTTTATTTTTCTAATTTAAGTATTAAATGCATGAAATAATTAACTACTTTTCAGTATATCTTTTTTTTATACTGAAAATAGTCATTAAGGCAGAGAACCAGTTGTTAAATTATTTGAATCCAACCACTGATCATTATGAGTAATAAAACTTTTTCATGCCCTATTGGGGTGTGTGTGGTACCTTCAATATCAACATCTAAACCAAATTTTAGGTGGGAGGCCCATCCTGCCTCTAAGTGGTAACTGCCACAACACTGGACCTCCAAAAGGCAAAATCTCAGCAGGGACCAAATAGTACAAGTTACAAGGAAAAATGCTTCTGCTCAACATGTGAAAGAAACTTCTAACAGTTATAGTTACTCCGAGATGAAACGGGCTGTCCCAACAGAGTGAGGTCCCACAGCTAGGGGGAATCAAGCAGAGTCTGAGTGGTCATGGGTCAGGAAACTGAGAGAAGGTCACATTCACTATGGGAAAAGACCCAGTCAATAATAATTCTGCTTGAAATATAAATCAAGTTCACAAAATCATTTTCCAGATAATACTTATCAAAACCCAATATTTATTGAATTATTAATTCCATTTTCAAAATTATATTCTAATAAATTGTCAAAGATATGCAATGATTCATATGGATTGCATTTTTTTTTATACTAATAGCAACAAAGAACTAAAACAGTTTACTTGTCACAGCCCCTGGAATGGGAAAGAACTTTTGTGTGCCACTGCCATACCTTGCCCATTCATAACACTCTTGGCTTTTTTCCTTGCTCTTTGCTCCTTACACTGCTGTGGAAAAAGCTGGATCCTGGGTGACACTGGAAGCCACATGCTGAAGATGTCAAAGCACCTATTAACCTGGTACCTGGAAAAGCTGTTGTGCCAACCACTTCACCTCTTCTTACTGCTTGTGAGCAAAATGTAAACTTCCGCTACACTTGAGCGATAGCTCTCTGTGCTCTATTGGTAATTGTAATAGCATTCAGTCTACCCAAACTGTTTTTGTTAAGTACATAGAGAAAAACGCACCATTGGTTTTCTTTAATTCTTCCACCAGACACAGGGCTTCCTCTTGAATTCTGTCTTCAATAGTTTTCTTTCCCATTCCCATGTTCCGTAAAACCGTGAGGGAGAAACGCCGGGTTTGCTTCCATACTTCTCCATTGCTGAAAACAACTCCTATCAGGACAAAATGTAAATAAAAAAGAATAACTTTCATTTTCATTAACTCTAGCTGAAAGTCTTGATCTCAGGAAATGATAATGTCGCTTAAGCAGAAAAGTTACTTTAATGGAGCCAGTCTCAGAAGGTCCCACTGACCCTACTCTGCCTGCTTTCTCTCTCACCCCAGCCTAGGAGCTCATTATCAAGACTTGGTTTTTCATATTACTAAACTCTTCTTCTCCATTAACTCCTCTAAACCCCACAATAACTCTGTGAGCCAGTGATTTGTCCCCATTTAACTGAAAAGAATGCTGAAGATCCTGGAGGCAAAATGCTTGCTCCTTGATCACACTGCTAGTAAATCATGGTGAGTTCAAGTAATAGGTTAAAATTTCATGACCAACTTCTGTGCATCGTAAGTGAATTTTAGGGGCAGTAACAAAGGGAGCCAATTCTTGAAAGAAGGAGAGACAGCTTTGTGCATTAGAAGGAAGTTCATGAAAATCTATTCTGCAGGTAAGGGACACAGCCATAGTCCTTTTTTAAAAATTTTTTTTATTTTTCTGAAGCTAGAAACCGGGAGAGACAGTCAGACAGACTCCCGTATGCGCCCAACTGGGATCCACCCGGCACGCCCACCAGGGGGCGTGCTCATCCCACCAGGGGTCACTCTACCGCGACCAGAACCACTCTAGCGCCTGGAGCAGAGGCCAAGGAGCCATCCCCAGTGCGCCCGGGCCATCTTTGCTCCAATGGAGCCTCAGCTGCGGGAGGGGAAGAGAGAGACAGAGAGGAAGGAGAGAGGGAGGGGTGGAGAAGCAAATGGGCACTTCTCCTGTGTGCCCTGGCCGGGGATCAAACCCGGGACTTCTACATGCCAGGCCGACGCTCTACCACTGAGCCAACTGGCCAGGGCCCATATCCTTCTAATTTCAACATTTCCTCTCTATTTGGGAAACTCCTTCCATGAAATGTGGTCTTAACACCAAAGAAGTTCGACATCAGACTTCCAGAGGCTCAAGACCAGATGGGTGGGGAAACAACACTTGTAGGAAACTTGTCCAAGAATATCTTCGAGAACATGTGGAGGAGGAAAGAACTCCGTTCAGGCTTTATCTCTTTTTGCCGGAAACCTGTGACCCTCCAGAAGGCTGGACAGTATAAGACTCGCTCCAAAAACAAATGGAAGATAGTTCAAGTCTTTTATTTAAAAAGCTTTTTCCACTATCAGTTTCAATCCATTCTTATTACATATTTCTCCACCATCCTCTGTTCAGAGAATATTTGTGTTTTATGCTCTCTATTCTATTGAATTCAAATATTTCTTCTCTTTTTTAGAAGAGAAGAAGATTAAAGGTAAGGTTGAAAATATTCCAGGTTTATGTTGGTTCCGTGCATACTGTGCAAGCGTTCTACAGTAATCTCTTGGCAACCATGACTCAGAACAAAAAAAGCAAAATATTTGGTGAATTGAATAATTTAGTCTATTTCCATTCCCCTTTTCTCTGTCTCTTTCTCATTCTTACCAGGCTATAATTTAAAATGAACATGGCTTAGTCACAAATTTATAGAACATTAGTGGTTAGCTGGTTTGCTTTCATTGGATTTATTGTTTCATAGGGGCATTATGTCACTCATAATTTTAAATATAGATTAATTATCCCTTATAGAAAATTTTGGAATGATGATATTTCCATAAGTGTCTCTAAATGCTTAAAGTTTCTCAATTCCTTAGCCTATTCTGAATCTTTGCAACTTAAATCCACACACACTTTGCAAATGGAAGCATACCTAATCCCGGTATGATTTTCTCTATCACTGGTAAACTGCCTCTTGCAGCAAACTCTTCTCCCCGATCGATCAGGGCTTCCTTCACTGCTGTGTAGCCATGCAGCACCACAGTGGGCTTTGTGCCCAGATACACAGTGAACACCGGGCCATAGACTTCTGCTAGCTAGGGAAGGAACAGGAGATGCAAGAGGAGTGAGAATTTCAAAGCGAAAATGTAGGTAAGTGAGAGAAATATTTTTAATCTTACTGAAGAGATATTTTAATATTTATTTCCCCATTATAAAAAATGTCAATTTCTGGACCTGGTAATTTAATAAGAAATCACGTTACTTAAATGGTAATTATCATTGTATTACAGTGTGTCCGTAAAGTCATGGTGCACTTTTGACGGGTCACAGGAAAGCAACAAAAGATGATACAAATGTGAAATCTGCACCAAATAAAAGGAAAACCCTCCGAGTTTCTGTAGGATGATGGGGCAGCATATGCACATGCACAGATGATGACTTAACACCGTGTATACAGTGGAGCAGCCCACGGCCATGCCAGTTGAGATGTGGACGGTACAGAGGAAAGTTCAGTGTGTTCTGTGGTTTGCTAAATTCGAATCTGTTAGCAAAGTGTAACATGAATATCGGCGCGTTTATAACGAAGAGCCACCACATAGGAATAACATTACTTGGTGGGATAAGCAGTTGAAGGAAACCAGCAGTTTGGTGGAGAAACCCCGTTCTGGTAGGCCATCAGTCAGTGACGAGTCTGTAGAGGCTATACGGGATAGCTACCTAAGGAGCCCTAAAAAATCTGTGCATGAGCCCTCATCAAACTGCACTGAATAGATATGAAACTGGGAGAGTTTTCCTTTGATTTGGTGCTGATTTCACATTTTTATTGTCTTTTGTTGCTTTCCTGTGACCGGTCAAAAGTGCACCATGACTTTACGGACACACTGTATTAGTAATAATGCTATCATTATTATCACGATCAATAGTTATCCATTTTTCAGCTTCTACTATGTGACTATCAGTCATAAATTTTATTCATATTTAATTATTTTTTTCTGCCAAACCTCTAATTGCTCCAAATTTCTCCTTCCTTCTTATACTTAACATAAGTAATATGTTTCTCCTGTTTGAAGGATGTTTTTCCATGTTGCCCCACGTGTAGACAAATAAATGTCCCTTATTATCTATTTCCTACATCTTCTTGTTAGCACCAGAAGAATTATATATGAATAAAACCTCCACGTTTTATTAATATATAGGGACATGGCAGCCTAATGTCAGGTCTTTCCCAGATTCCCTGTGTAGCCATGTGACTAAGCTTCCATGAACTGATGTTAGCAGAAGTGATGTGTGCAAATCCTACACTGTTGCATAAATGATCCCACATGCTCTCCCTTTCTGCACATAATCATGGATTGAGATGATAACATGGGGAAGACCTCAGTGTGACCATGGAAATGAAGACAATAGCTTAGGGACACGAGATGGTAAACAACAAGGTTGAGAAAAACTGGTTCTCTGAATAACCTTGAAGAAGAGAAGCAGACCACCATTAATCATCTCTATATTATATGAAAGGTAGAAATAAACTCTTGTCTTCTTTAAGCCATTCCATTATTGGGGTCTTTCTCTTATAGTGTCTTATTCAGTACACCAAATAATATAAGACTTAAACTCTTTCCAACAGTTCAACATTTGAATCCTTCTACTACCTTACAATTCCTTCTCCAGAAGGTTAATGCTAACATTACTATCCTTTAAGCACATCCATGGCATCACATTGTTCTTGTGCTAAAGACAAAGATTCTTAAAATCCTTGTAAGGCCCATATGCTCTGGTCTTGTAGACCTCTTCAATCTCAACTCAGACCGCATTTTAACTTATTCTCTGGGCTACAACCGAACTGGTCCTTTTTCAGAGACATAACAAGTAATTCTAATCCAGATTGAAAAAGGCTGGAACTAATTTGTTATCTGGTTTTTGTCTGGTTAATGCCCAATCATTCCTTAGTGCTTAGCTCCAAATTCAATTCCTAGGAGAACCGTTTGCTGCCTGCAGGTACTTCTAGTCCTGTAAGCTACATGGCGTCTTCTGCTGGGTCCCTTTTACATAGTTAACAATCATTAATGTATTTGCATTATTATATCATAATTCCATAATGCTAACGTCTTTTTTGTTGTTGTTGTTCAGCATATACATAAAAACTACTAAAATCTTACCATTTGCAACAGCATGGATGGACTAGAGGTTATTATGGTAAGTGAATAAGTCAGTAATAGAAAGGCAGATACTATATAATTTCACTTATATGTGGGGTCTAAAGAATAAAATAAACAAAATTGAAACAGACACATTGACACAGAGACCAGAATGTTGGTTACCAGAGAAGAGGGGAGTTCAGGGACTGGGTGAAAAGGAGAAGGGATTCAGTAAAAATTGGTAGTCACCAAATAGTCACAGGATGTAAAGTACAGCATAAGGAATATGGTCAATAATATTGTAATAACTATGCATGGTGCCAGGTGGGTACTGGAAATAGCAGGGGGAACAATTTGCAAAGTATATGATTGTCAGATTCTTAGATTATTATGCTGTACACCTGAAACTAATACAAAATAATACAAAAAAAATCTCTAGGACCTAACATGGAGCCTAATACAAAGTAGGCATTCAATAACTTGTTGAATAGATGATACATTAATAACTTGTGCAAAATAACTATTATTCACTTTTTAAAGAAATGGAAATTGAAGCTCAGAGAGATTTTCTAAATTTCCCAGGGTTGCAAGTGAAGAAATGGATAGGCTGGAGTGCTGACACAATCCCTTCTAAACCAGAGCCCAGAACACAAGAAGAAAAAGTTTCTAGGGGCAGTGCTGTGATAACTACTTGTCTCAGGGCAGACAGATTTTAGAAAATCCCTTCATGATTTCGGAAGCTATTCCATATAAATAGCTTAGAGCAGATACACATTCATTGAACAGATATAATAGAAACTGTAAAAGTTCCTGAACATTTAGTCACATCATTAACTTCACATCAGTGTGTGCTTTTAGAAAAATTTTAGTGTTGTGACTCTGTAAATCAGTAAAGTTTTTTGTAATTGAAAGTAATCTCATTGCCATTAGAGTTCAGGAAAATAGAATTAGTAAAAAGAAGACCCAGGTCACAATATGGGCAGGGAATTCCTACTTTGGGCAATTTCAACAATCACCTCATAGATTTTATTCCCTTCTGGCCACCTTCTAACTATACACCACTTAAAATTACATCTGGATCTTGAGCAGGTGGCTCGATAGATAGATCATCGTCCTGGCGCACTGAGGCTGCGAGTGTGATTCCCGGTCAGGGCACGAAGTAAAAGCAAGCAATGAGTACACGACTAAATAGAAAAACTAAGTGGAACAATAAGTTGATGCTTCTCTCCTTCTTTCACTCTCCTTTCCTCTCTCTTTCTTAATCAAAGGAAAAATTTTTAAATAAATAAATAAATAAGTAAAATCATGTCTGACAGAAAAGGACAAGGACCATATGATTTCACTATATCAGTGCTATAAAACAGAAAATGGCAAATGAAAAAATGAAACAAAGAAACAAACAAAATCATAGACAAATAGTATGGTAGTTACCAGAAGGGAAGGAGGGTTAAGAAGAAGAGGAAGAGGGTAGTGGGGTTGAAATGTACGGTGATGGAAGGAGACTAGACTTCAGGTGGTGGTCACACAATATAATCAACAGATGATATAGTATCGATCTGTATACCTGAAACCTGTAAAGTGTTATTAATCAATATTGTCTCAGTATATTTAATTAAATTAAAAAATAAAACTATATATAGGTGTTCAATGAACACTTCCTTTTAACACTACTTCTGTAAAGCACAGTGTCTGGGACCATATTTTACTTAGATATAAGGCTGTCTCATTTACCCCTTGCAAACAATTGGAAGAGAATAAATCATACTTAACCTTGTTGAAGGATCTGTTGATGTCGCTGGCATTTATCTGTAGAATATTTCCAACGATGGGGAGAGGAGTAGGGCCCGGCGGCAGCTTTCCTTGGGCATAGCTTCGGTTCCGTAGAAAAAGGAGGATCAAACAAGAAAGACAAATCGCTAGGACTATGAAGAGATCCATTAAGGTGCTTCACATAAATTCAATTGAAACTCTATAATCCAAAGATTTGATAAATACTGAGTGCAAACTGACCTCCCAATTCAGTACCAAGTCTGTGACCTTTTGGGTAAATATTGTTTTATCTTCAGTGTACTCTGACCTGCTGGTAGAGAATAGAACAAAAACAACAAAAAACCAAAACCACAACTATAGACAATAAAATAGAATATACAGATGTTATATTATATTATTTTATTTTATTTTTTGTATTTTTCTGAAGCTGGAAACAGGGAGAGACAGTCAGACTGACTCCCGCATGCGCCCGACCGGGATCCACCCGGCACGCCCACCATGGGCGTCACTCTGCCCCTCTGGGGTGTCGCTCTGCTGCGACCAGAGCCACTCTAGCGCCTGGGGCAGAGGCCAAGGAGCCATCCCCAGCGCCCGGGCCATCTTTGCTCCAATGGAGCCTTGGCTGCGGGAGGGGAAGAGAGAGACAGAGAGAAAGGAGAGGGGGTGGAGAAGCAAATGGGCACCTCTCTTATGTGCCCTGGCCGGGAATCGAACCCGGGTCCCCCGCATGCCAGGCCGACGCTCTACCGCTGAGCCAACCGGCCAGGGCCTGTTGTATTACTTTATATTATTTTACAGTATTATAATTTTTGTTATTGAGTAAGAAGAGGGAGTCAGAGACAAAGCTCCCACATGTGCCCTGACCAGGATCCACCAGCACGCCCACTAAGGGCTGATGCTCTGCCCATCTGGGGTGTTGCTTTATTGCTCAACAACAGAGCTCTTTTTAGCACTTGAGATGAAGGCCATGGAACTATCCTCAGTGCCTGTGGCCAACTTAGTTCAATCCAGTCTTGGCTGAAATAAGAGAAGAGAGAGAGAGAGAGAGAGAGAGAGAAGTGAAAGAGGAGGGAGGGATGCAAAAGCAGTAGGTGCTTGTGCCCTGACCAGGAATCAAACCCAGGACATCCACATGCTGGGCCTGTGCTCTACCACTGAGCCAGCCATCCAGGGCTCAGATGTTGTATTATTTTAAAGTTGTACACCTAAAGTTTATATAAGGTTATTAACCAATGCTGTCCAATAATTTTTAATTTTAAAAAAGTTACCTTAGCATTCATAAATATCTAAGTTTTCAGTGGAAATTTCAAGTAAATATAACTTACTTCTTGCTTGATGTGTGGTGGTGCAATGACTTGAAATGCTGACATCGCCAGTTCTAAACCCTGGGCTTGCCCAGTCAAGGCTCATACAAGAAGCAACTACTATGAGTTGAATCTTCCTGCTCTCCCCAGCCCCCTTTCTCTCTCTCTCTCCTCTCACTGAAATAAATAAATAAATATAGTTTTTAAAAAATAACTTACTTCTTCAGAGATGGCCATATTTTAATAGTGAAATTAAAAGCTATAAAATTTTCAAAGGAGTAAAATTTATAATCTTGACAAAAAATGAAAGAGAATATCTCATTGTCAAAATTCATCATATCTGCAAAAGAAAGAAGCACTCTCTTTTTGTTTCTTTCCAGAAAATCCAGGGAAAGGCCAGAATTAATGACAAGAGAAGGAGGCAGAATAAAAACAGAAGGGTATAGGGAACTAGTCTTGTCTTAGAGTAGAGACAGCCCACTCTCTTGACACAGCCCTTTTCTATATGTCATGAGTTCTGACATCACTTATTCTCAAAGGAAATGCCTTACCGACCTCCCTGCTCTGTTATAAAGGGGAGGACTGGAATTGGAACCTCAGGCATCTGACACATCACATATGGCAATTATAATGAAGTCCCCTTCTTGGAAACCATGGACATGTGAACCCAACACAGACTCCCAATGATATAGTGTTCTACACAGCTGGTGATGAAGTGTGCTCAGTTTGCAGCAGGAAGAGTTCGTCTTCGAGGAGGTCAGCAAGGGAGGTCCTGAGAAACAAGAGCTTCCCGCCATAGCTTCTGTAGTGGTGGAGAAGCAAATCTAATGAGCAGTTACCCAATATTTGAGCTTTTGTCGGAGGGTGGGGAACTAACTGCATCAAAAATACTTCAGTTTAAGCCCTGGCTTGTTTGCTCAGTGGTAGAGCATTGGCCAGTGTGGATGTGTTGGGTTTGATTTCCTGTCAGGGCACACTCGAGAAGCAACCATTTTCTTCTTTATCACTACCTCTCTCACTCCTCTCTCTTCCTACCCCTCTGCAGCCATGGCTTGAGAACATTGACAAGGCAGGCCATTGAAGATGGCTCCCTGGAGCCTTCCCCTTAGGTGCTAAAAATAGCTCAGTTGCTGAGCAATGGTCATAGATGAGCAGAGTGTCCTTGTTCTGGGGCTGGAAGTTGCTAGTTTGATGCCCCAGTCAGGGCACATACAGGAGTAGCTGGCTATTCCTGTGCTCTCTCAAAAACAAACAAAGAAACAAACAGAAACAAGCAAACAAACAGCCTCAGTCTGGAAAGACCACCATATCCTGATTCCACACACAAAACACAATGTATTAATATTTAAATCAGCATCTAATAAAATTAAAATTATACTAGATACTCCAAAAAAGACCTACTTTTAAAAAAAAGCCTTCTGTAAAACCACTATTCAGTTTTTAAATAAAGTGTCAAGAATCTTAGTGCTATTTATTTATTTATTTACTTAGTTACTTATTTTATTACGTGAGGGGTGGGGAGCATAAAAACAGATTCCTGCATGAGCCCTGACAGGGATCCACCCGGCAAGCCCCCTACGAGGCAACGCTCTACCCACCTGGGGCCACTGCTCTGTTGCTCAACAACTGTGCTAAAATATTTTAGCTCTTGAGGTGAGGTCATGGTGTCATCCTCAGCACCCGGGGCCAACTTGCTGAAACCATTCAAACCATGGTTGCCAGCAGGGAAGAAAGAGACAGAGAGAAGGAGGAAGGGTGCCGCGGACCAGCGCAGCTCCTAATAATGGTGCGGAATTGAGGAAACAAACTTTGTCAAAACAAAACCGATGGGACCAGGAGGACTCCTCAAACTGCCTGGCAGTATCTGAGTGCCTCACAGCCCCAGTTCGCTTTATTATATAGACCTATGCAAATCAAGGACCCTGATACAAAGTTGCACATCAAAGGCTAATACAGGAACTCTCCCAAGGCAAAAACAGGATACATTAGTGAAATTTACAAACATCTGAAACAAACAAAGAGTCAGAGGAAGGGCATGTATATTGCTTCCTGTAACCCAAAAGAGCAAGTGGAGTAGTTGCAAATACTCAGCATCAAAGCCAAATATGGAGATAAAGGGGGGAGAACTTAGCCCCCTGCCAAGTCTCAAATCTATAATGGCTTTTTGCCATTAATGGTCCACAACAAAGGGGATGTGTGGAGAAGCAGATGGTCATTTCTTCTATGTGCCCTGACCCAGCATTAAACCCAGGACATTCACACTCTGGGCTGATGCTCTAGCACTGAACCTACCAGCCATGGCTTAGTGCTTTTTAAAAAGAAAATAAATTGCTCTCTTTAATACAAAAATAATTCTTTTTATTTTATCTTATTTTATTTGAGAGAGAGTAAGAAAGACAGACATAGAGAGGAAGGGAGAGAGAAAGGGAAAGAGATGAAAATCAACTCATAATTGTATCACTTTAGTTATCCATTGATTGCTTTCTCATATGTGCCTTGACTGGAGGGCTCCAGCAGAGCAAGTGACCCCTTGCTCAGGCCAGCGACCTTGGGCTGAAGCCAGTGACCATGGGGTCATGTTGATGATCCCACATGCAAGGCAGCAGCCTCACACTCAACCTGGTGAGCCCATTCTCAAGCCCAATGAGCTCTCACTCAATCCACAAGCTCAGGATTTCCAACCTGGGACCTCAGCATCCCAGGTTGATACTGTATCCACTGCTCCACCACCAGTCAGGCAAGAACAATTCTTTTTATTTGTAGAATTTTGTAAAGTTTTTGAAGCACTTTTGTGAATATTATGTTTGAATCTCATAATCAGTCCATGAGACAAGCTTTTTTTTTTTTTTTTCTTAGTAAGAGAGAGAGAAAGGGACAGAGATGAAAAGCATCAACTCGTAATTGCAGCACTTTGGTCACTGATTACTTTTCATTTGTGCCTTGACCAGGGGATTCCAGCTGAACCAGTGATCCCTTGCTCAAGCCAGCAAACACAGGGTCATTTCTATGATCCCACGCTCAAGCTGGTGACCCCTGCTTAAGCTGGTGAGCTTGTGCATAAGCAGGCACCTCAGGGTTTCAAATCTGGGACCTCAGCTCTATCCACTGTGCCATCACTGGTCTGGTGAGACAGTTATATTTTATTCATTTTACAGGTGAGGGAAATTAGAATCAGAACTGAAGGAATTCACCCAAATTTCCACTTCTATGGCAGGGTAAGAACTCCAGCTCTCATTTTATAAGTTGTAAACTTTGCACTGGGAAGCATTTCAATTTAATTATATTTCACAATCATTTGTTGAGTAATTCTTATGCATCTTGCCATCTGACTTTAGCATTAAATATTTGACTTAAAGTTAAATCATTACTAAGTCAATTTCAACATGGATAAATGCAATTGAGAGTTCAGAAAACTTTGTCTCTTTGTAACATTTAGAACGTCAGGAAGCCATAGTTCAAAGATTCAAAGAAGCTAGCTGTTCAATCTGCCTCTATGTACCTTGCGTCAGGACCTTTATTGTGGTAGACTGCAAGCTGGCAAAGCCCTCACAGTTTAAGAGTTAAGCTAAAGGCTAAGCTCTTCCCCACAACTTCATATTGGCTATGAAGCTGAGTATTTGTACTCGTCCTATACCCCCATCTCACTTGTCTGATTAAGTTGCTAGAGGCAATTTACATGCCTCTCCTCTCACCCTTTGCTTGTTCTGTTGTTAAGATGTTATGCAGGTTAGAGGGTTTTCTGCATGTGGGAGAATTCTTGGGTTGCCTTGGAAATGTGACTTTGTATCAGAGATATCTCTGATTTGCTAATGACTTTGCTTTGCCTTGTAAATAAAGAGGTTTGGGGGTGGATACTTGTTCTTGCAAGCTGTTGGCTATGCAGAGCCCTCCCAATCCCATCCTTTTTCTCTCTGAGTTTATCTTTTCGTTCTGCAATGTTCTCACTCAGGACCTGGACAATTACTAGCCGCCCTGGTCCAGTGCAATTTCTGGTCCTGGAAAAAGAGCAGATTTTAACACAGTTCATATATTTAACACAGTTGTATATATAATATTTCAAAATCTGGTCTCTCTGTCAGTGTTTGTCTTTAGAGCCATCCTTTGGCTTGAGAAACTCATGTCCTATCTCTTTCTGTGCATCCTTTCTGGGGGTTCAAATACTTGGCTATTTTTCTCTTCACAGAAGGAAGAAAATATTGAAATAAAGGAGCTGGACTAGACCTTAGAAATCATCTCTTAAAATTTCTTACTTCCTCATCTTAAGAGCAATGGAATAATGGCTCAGGGAGGCAAAGAGCTTTGCATATAATCACACACAGGGTTAATATCAGAGCTGAGCTGCTAAGTCCAAGGGTCTTTGTTTCCTCAAATATTAGATTTTTAAAAATCACCCGAATTAGGAAACACTTAAAATTTAACTCTTTTCTACACAAACATGAGAAAACTTCAAGATTGTGAAAATTTGTGATAACCTGTGTTACCCCATATAGTAAAGATATCAGAGGTTAAGGAGCAGCATGTTTCTTTCATTTATTGATTTTTTTAGAAACAGAAGAAGAAAGAGAAATAGAGAGTGAGAGGAAGAGAGAAAAATATTGATTTATTGTTTCACTTATTCATGCCATCATTGGTGATTTTTCTTTGTGCCCTGACCCAAGAGTGGACCCAGAACCTCAGCATGTTGGGATAATACTCACCAACTGAGCTAGCTGGCCAGGGCTGGGAGCCAGCCTGGCAGAGTAAAAAACAGGGGTACAGGGAACTAGTTACTTTTTTACATTGAGGTTATTTTACATGAAACCTCAATCAGAGCTCAGAAAGAAACTAGATTGTTAATCCAGCACATGGCCTGTTTTTCTTTGCTTTTGGTGACCATCAAAGTCCTTAACACAGTACATATAGGAGTCTGACTGGTGGTGGTGCAGCAGATAGAGCATTGACCTGGGATACTAAGGTTCCAGGTTCAAAACCTGAGGTCACCAGCTTTAGAGTGGGCTCACCAGCTTGAGCAAGGCGGTGCTGGTTTGAGTGTGGATCATAGATGTGACCCCATGATCACTAGCTTGAGCCCAAATGTCACTGGTTTGAAGCTCAAGGTCACTGGTTAGAGCAAGGGGTCACTTGCTCTGCTGTAGCCCCCAGGTCAAGGCATATATGAGAAAGCAATAAATGAATAACTAAGGACTCTCAAGGAAGAA
Source organism: Saccopteryx bilineata (assembly GCF_036850765.1). Classification (NCBI taxonomy): domain Eukaryota; kingdom Metazoa; phylum Chordata; class Mammalia; order Chiroptera; family Emballonuridae; genus Saccopteryx; species Saccopteryx bilineata. Next base: position 82,353,382 of record NC_089496.1, read on the forward strand.
TTAATGCTTCTCATCTCTCTTCTTTCCTATCTGTCTATCCCTATCTGTCCCTCTCTCTGACTCTCTTTCTGTCTGTGTCAAAAAAAAAAAAAAAAAAAAGCAATGTCAGGAATACAAAGAAAGAACAGAATGACAAGTTCAACCAAAAAATGGGAAAAAGAAACAAACAGAAATTTTGGATCCCAAAACTACAATTACTGAAGAATTCAACAGTTTCAATAGCAAACTGGAAGAAGTAAAGGAAATAATCAGTGAGCTAGAGGCCAGATCATTTGAAACTAACATTTCAGAAGGACTAAAAGATCACTTCTCAGCCTCTTGGCTAAGATCAAGTGCAGAAGAGCCAAGTAGAAAAGGAAAATGAAAAGAAATGAAGAAAACCTATGGGACTTATTAGAGACCATCAAGAAAAATAATGTATGCACCACGGGAGTCCTAAGAAAAGAGGGGGTCAGGGGAAAAGGGCTTATTTAAAGAGATAATAGCTGACAACTCCTCAAAACAAGGAAGAGATTTGGACATTCAAAGTCATGAAGCTATACATCACCCAAAAAATTGTGTTCAAAGCAATGGTCTCCAAACACACATAATAAAACTGTTTAAGATCAAAGACAAAAAGAGAATTTTAATTCTTTCGTTTATTCATTTTAGAGAGAGGAGGGACAAGGAGGGAGGGAGAAGCAGGAAGCATCAACTCCCATATATCCCCTGACCAGGCAAGCTCAGAGTTTCAAGCTGGCAACCTCTGCAGTCCTGGTTGATGCTTTATCCACTGCGCCACCACTAGTCAGGCCTTTAAAATTTTTTTTTTTATTAATTTTAGAAGAGGGAGAGAGAGAGAGAGAAAAAGAGAATCAAGAGAGAATTTTAAAAGTGACAAGAGAAATTTCTACCATAAAATGGAAAGGCTATTAGCAGAATTCTCAGCAGAGATATAGCAGACTAGGAACAAATGGGATGATATATTCAAAGTACTGAAAAGAAGAAGCTGCCAACAAAAATACTTTACTTAACAAAGCTATCCTTCAGAAATGAAGGCAAGATACTTTTCCAAATAAAGAAAAGCTGAAGGTGAGGAGCCACTGAGCCATTTCACCTGCAGATGTTGTAAAGTACCAAAAGGCTACAAAATTAATATTAATATTTTAGGAGGCTTGGAGAATATTTAATTTTTTTTTTTTTTACAGAGGCAGAGATAGACAGGGACAGAGAGAGATGAAAAGCATCAATCATCAGTTTCTCGTTGTGCGTTGCGACTTCTTAGTTGTTCATTGATTGCTTTCTCACACGTGCCTTGACCGCGGGCCTTCAGCAGACCGAGTAACCCCCTGCTGGAGCCAGCGACCTTGGGTCCAAGCTGGCGAGCTCTTTGCTCAAGCCAGATGAGCCCGCGCCAAGTATAGGGAGAGGAAAGCCAAACTAAACCTTTTCTTATAGCAATGAACCATTTGCGGGCATTTGTCCCCATGGAAACTACCTCTCGTATGTAAATGTGTGTAGTTAACACGTGTGACTCTGGACAGAGAGATAGCGGCTAAACACTAGATAATATAGGAATGCCTTTTAATATGTAGAAAGATATCTTCCTGCCATTGTGTTGACTTGTAAATTTTGTTTTCTCCAAAATAATGTATGGCTTGCAAATTGAACATGGTCCTATCATGTTAAAGGACATATGACTATAACCACTAGTGGTAAGGGGCTCCTAATTACAATTTTTGCTTCTATACTTCCCACTTACAAAACTATAAAAAGTAAGTAGAACAAAGGGCCGGCACGCGCTCCCTCAGATCAATGTCGGAGTTGCCGCTGCTTGGCCAAGCTAGACAATAAAGCTTTGATGTGTAATCAACAGACTTTGTTCATGTCTTCAATGTTTCGGGTCCCTCCGGATTAGGATTAACATTCATCATCATTAAATCTGCCTTACAAGAAATGGCAACATATTTGCCGGGAGAAATGGATAAATTTCTAGAAACATACAACCTAAGAAGACTGAATCATAAAGAAAAACTTTTAAAAATATGAACAAACTAATAACAAATGAGAAAATTGAATCAGTAATCAAAAACCTCTCAACAAACAAAAGTACAGGACCAGATGGCCTCACTGGTGAATTCTACCAAATATTTAAAAAATAACACCAATCCTTCTCAATCTCTTCCCCCCAAAAATAAATACAAGAAAAAAACTTTCAAACTCATTTTATAAAGCCAGTATTGTTCTGATATGAGAGCCAGAAAACAAATCATATTGATGATGAACACAGATGCAAAAATCTTCAACAAATTACTAACAAACTGAATTCAACATCACATTAAAAGAATCTATACCATGACCAAGTGGGACTTACTCCAGGGATGCAAAGGATGGTAAACATCTGCAAATCAACTAATGAAATACACTACGTCAACATAGTGAGGAATAAAAATCACACAATAATCTCAATAGACACAAAAAACCACATTTGACAAAAGTCAATACTCTTATAATAAAAACTCTAAACAACTAGGTACAGAAGAAATTTACCTCACAAGATAGGTCAAATATGAAAAGTTCACAGCAATACCTCCAATCATGCCCAATCCAGCTATGTGGAGGTTACCAGCATCCTTACTAAGAGCACCCAAAACCAGCCTCAGTAAGTATAATATATTCCTGGCAGTATTACTTCCCCCAAAGTTTCTCGATCTCCCAAAACATGTGTCCTCAGTTCCAGGGTGGTACTTCCTGCTTCCCCGGATAAGGTCAGCTAAGTAATTTGAAGATTGGGTATCTGAAGTTTTGATTATAGGGTAATCTCATTGAAATAAAATCATTTCAATAAGTTTTAGGGTCACTCCTGATTGGTGTGGACAGTATTTTCAGAGACTCAGAGTATTTTATAGAAACTCAGCCTTAGGTAGAATGAAAAAAATCTATTTCCTACTCTCATTTTCTTAAAATTATTTCTTCATCTTTCTGAGAGTTAATTGTTTTGTCTATATAATAAAAGGATAAGACTAAGTAACCCCAGGGTCTTTCCCATATGTGTGACTCTTGCCTCATGGCAGATTTTAGTGTTAAAACAGCAGATGGCTGCCCTGGCTGGTTTGCTCAGTAGTAGAGCATCAGTCTGGCATGTGGATGTCTCGGGTTTGTTTCCCAGTCAGGGCACACAAGAGAAGCAACCATCTGCTTCTCTATACCTCCTCCTCTCCTTTCTTTCTTTCTTTCTTTCTCTCTCTTTCCCTCCCCTAGCCATGGCTCAATTGATTTGAGTGTATCAGCTCTGGTCATTGAGGATGGCTCTGTGGAGCCTCTGTCTCAGGTGCTAAAAATAGCTCGGTTGAGAGAATGACTCCAGATGGGGATCACCTGGTCGATCCTGGTTGGGGCACATGCTGGAGTCTATCTCTCTATCTCCCCTCCTCTCACTTGGAAAAAAGAAAAAAGAGAAAACACTAGATGGCACTGATAGGTCTAAGGAAATTTTAGGCTTGGAAAAGAAGAGAACATGAATGAATGCTTAGAAAAAAATTGTTAGCCTGCTTGGATCCATGGTAACCTTAGAATCTTGATGTTTTCAATTAATTTCTTCACTGAATTAATAAAATTCTAATTTTGATCATCAAAATGGTTCTGAAAAATATAGGAGCAGCTCACATTGTAGACAGTATAGCTTAAGTAGGACCAAAGGAGTCAATAGTGAAATATGTTTCTTATGGAATAAAGCATACACTATAAATTAATTCAAGTCAAAGACAAATTAATTTTTAAAACTCTAGAGCAGTGGTTCTCAAAGTGTGTGCCAGGGTGCACTGGTGCAAACTAGAGGATTTCCAGGTGTGCCCTATGGTATTCCAGAGAAATATGTGCTTGTTGGGTACAAAAAACCAACAGGGTTTTTGGAGTTTAGATTTTTGGGAGGCAGAGGTGTGGAGAATTGGCTGTAAGCTGACAATCTGCCCAACCCCCACCTCACTTGCCTGATTAGGTTGCAAATCTTTAAGCTGTGGTGCTGGATTGTTTACACTACCCCCCATATTACCGGAAAGACTGGAGGTAAGTTTCTTCTATCCTTTGTTTGGTGTCAAGTTAAGATGATATGTATGGTGGGGGTTTTCTGCACTCAACACAATTAAGAGTAAAAAGAGAGGAATTCTTCAATGTATTGATGAGGAAATGAGAGTTTGCCTTTCAAATATATGCCTAACCATTGAAGAAATAACTAGGACACATCAGGCTCATGTTTCTCATAAACACAAGAATGAAAAAACTTAACACATTCACACCAGGACCTGCCGAATTTACTAAATCTTACTAAGAATATACCTATATGGGACATAAAAGTGAAACTAAGAGACATTGATAAGAGTGTGGTGGTTATGGGGGGGGGAGGGGGGAAAGGGAGAGGGAAAGGGGGAGGGGCACAAAGAAAACTAGATAGAAGATGACAGAGGACAATCTGACTTTTGGTGATGGGTATGCAACATAATTGAACGACAAGATAACCTAGACTTGTTATCTTTGAATATATGTATCCTGATTTATTAATGTCGCCCCATTAAAAAAAATAAAATTATTTTTAAAAAAAAGAAAGAATATACCTATATATATAAAAAGATAACTTTTTTGGTCATTTTTATATTTTTTAACCCTTCTTTTTTACGAATTCTAAAAAGCATAACTCAAAAAATGTAACATAAAAATGTATTTAATGTCAGAATAAATTTAATTTTGTCATGTTTATTTCATTTAATTACCATAAAAGCATGCTTGGACTTTATATATTTTTACTTTAATATTTGACTTCATTATTATAACATATTTCTCAGAAATTTGTATATAGTGTGCCTACAATTATTTGTAGGATTTTAAATGTGCCCCAACTTCAAAATGTTTAAGAACCACTGTTCTAGAGAGATATCCACTGAAACAACATGATATCACCAAAAATCAAAGTCAACATGTATAAAATCAAGCATCACCTTTCCCTCAAACCTCAATTAATTGGTCCATCCTAGCTTATTTATTTATTTATTTATTTAATAACCAGGTCTTTAAAATCTGATCTGCCAACTTGGTATTTTTCAACAACACAGAGAGCAGAAAAATTCACAAGCTTCATAATTTTTTGCTTATGAGCTGCTTTTGTGGGAGCCTTAGCAGCAGCCACTGCTGTCTTTTTAGATGCGTGCTTAGCCGTTTTTGCTTCCTTGGCAGCCCTGATAGCTTGTACTTGTAGATGGAGCCTTCTTAACTTCAGGTTTCTGATTTCTCTTGGCCATTTTACCAGCAAGAGATCAACCAGTGATGACCCTCTGGACTTTGGCTGCATGGCATGTTCTTTTCTCTTGAATTTGTCCTGACCCTTTTTGTGCTTTTTTTTGTGGATGACAGTCCAGTTTATCTGTCAAGGATTCCTATAGGAGAGGAATGCCAGCTCACATTTTGCATTAAGAATTTAGAAAACCTTCCTGTTGGTCCAGAGTAGTGCCTCCCGTGTTGGGTAGATCTTGTACCCACTGAAACTTCACAGCTCGACTTCCATTGGTGTGGCTGCCAGCAAGAAGGGAAGATGGTGAAGAGCCACCCTAGCTCATTTAATGATGGTCCAAATACCATCCACGAGCCCTGCCTTCCTTTACACACTGAAAAATGACTTTCACCCTATCTCTTTATTCATTTAATCTAAAGAATGAGCCAAAATGAAAAAATGAAGGGAAAAATTGGGAAACAAGACAACAATCAGAGCCACTGTGTGAATCAAGTGCAGGCCCTTGTTTGAGCAAGCCTAATATATAAGTCGTTAGAGCTGGCAGTGGGGGTTATATCATCACCACCAAAGTTTTAAACCCTCATCTAATATGAATTTGCTTTAAGATAAACAATCCTGAGATGAACTAAATTATTGACAGTGAGCAAAGAGGAAGCAGTGGTGGTTAAACAGAAACATCTATAACCTGGTATTATTTATATTTCAGAACTGTTCCATGATATATCTTTCCTCAAAATGTACACAAAAAAGTAATTAGTGAGTGATTAAAGAAATCTATGTTGCTTTATTATTATTATTATTATTATTATTATTTATTTAAAGAGAAACTACACTCAATAAGGTTTTCTCTAACAGGTTCCAAGACAACAAAATCCTTTAAAAGGCACTATAATCGGTCTCATGGCACAAAATTATCATAGGCATGGACCCAGGGAGAAACGAGCAAATGTATATTTGTGGTCATACAAATACAGTCTCATTAAGTGACAAATGCATCTTCTGTATATGTGGGTTTTATGCTCCATAGGGATGAGGTGATGTCATTTCAATAATTTCTACATAAAATACTCACAGAGAGTTAACACACAATTATTCTGTAAGAAAACATTGCCTTGTAACTGGTTGTGAAATTGCATTCAAAACGTTATACCTTCTTGGCATTCTGTTTAAAGTTTTATAAAGCTAATTGGGACAGGGGAGGGGGGTAATAGTTGAGTCTGAATGGGACTAAAAAGTGAAGTTCCACTTCTTGACTGTAGATGGTCATAAAAGACTGTGGTTCCCATAGGAATATCAAGAAAACAACAATGCCTGACCAGGCGGTGGCGCAGTGGATAGAGCGTTGGACTGGGAGGTGGAAGGATCCAGGTTCGAGACCCCGGGGTGGCCAGCTTGAGCGCGGGCTCATCTGGCTTGAGCAAAAAGCTCACTAGCATGGACCCAAGGTCACTGGCTCGAGTGGGGTGGGGTGGGGGTGGGGGTGGGGGTGGGGGTGGGGGTGGGGGTGGGGGTGGGGGTGGGGGTGGGGGTGGGGTTACTCAGTCTGCTGAAGGCTCGCGGTCATGGCACATATGAGAAAGCAATCAATGAACAACTTCGGTGTCGCAATGAAAAACTGATGATTGATGCTTCTCATCTCTCTCCGTTCCTGTCTGTCTGTCCCTATCTATCCCTCTATCTGACTCTCCCTCTGTCCCTGTAAAAAAATTTAAAAAAAAAGAAGAAAACAAGATTACATTGTTTTTTTCTCATTATAATAACCATCTTTATTTGTAAGAATCCAGCATTCAAACATACTTTTTCAGTGTTTTCGAGATTTTCTTTTTAAAAATGCAAAAGGTACATGAAAACTTCTGCTGGCATTCATTCCAGACAGATGTTTGTCAGAGAGGACCCCACCCCCACCCCAAGTAGCTACACACTTGTTTCCGGGACTTCGGGCTTTCCCCACACGCTTTGGTGCTTTCTGACCCGGGGGGAGGTCTGAATCCCAAGACTGAAGTACTCAGGGACGGAGTGGGTGAGCAATGCAGAGTATGTGACATGATACTCCACGGCATGCAAGCCGGGGCCTAGCGGTAGGTTTCCTTATTCTCCCAGCCTCCAGGGCTTCCGCTGATGCTGTTTTCTGACTTCATCCTGCACGAAGATGAGAGGAGAGCAGGAGACACAGAACCTCCAGGTAGGTTGGAGGGGATACATACTCAGGGTAACCCCCACTCCAGGGCAGTAGGAAAGGAAAGCAGCAAGGGCCGTCTGTTTGAAAAGGTCAGATATTAAGATCAACAGGATCATATTTATCTATCAGAGTTGAGGCTGCAATTCAATTCTAGTAGGCTTTTCCTAGATGAGCCATTTTCCCTAAGGGAATGAAACAAAACCAGCTGAATTTTGAATGACCGAGTGAGCTAGAGTGGAGAAGCCCTAGACATGGAGCGATTTCTCACTGCCAGCCAATGTCCACTAGATTTTTATCAAGTATACAGCAGAGTATTGGACACTGGGGGCTGAGCTAGAAGAAAGGATCGCCCATTGCATGAAAAGCTGGGGGCTGAGCTGGTAAGCAAAGAAAGTAGTTTCCAGGCTTAGATCCCAAGCCCTGCTGAAAAAGAGGCCTAATCCTGCTCTCCAGACAATGAGATGAATGGTTAACTGAAACTAACTAAAACTGAATCCTAACCCCCAAAGAGCTCAATTTACGATTAGTGCAAAGAGCTTACCTCTTCACTCTGTCTTATAGAGGGAAGGGCATGTCTCTTCAGGGAACAGAATACTGACTCTCTACTGTTGTTTTATCCGTTGTCTTTAGTATGCAGTCAAAACTTATGAGACATGATGCAGAACGGATTTTTACTCAGGCAAAAATATTTACTAGTCCTGTGCTACACATACTGGGGATATAATAATGAATAAGATGCCGTCCCTGATTTTAGGGTGATCATAGTTTATTAAAGGACATGAACATATAAGCAAATAATAGAACTATGGAAGGATAAACGGTATCATAGAAATACATGCAAGTTACAGCAGAAGCTCAGAGGAAGGGTGATCAGTTCTGCCAAAAGTCGCACAATAAGCACAGAGAGATCTGAAAGATTTCCCTTAGGAGGTAATGGTTGAGGTGGATTTTGAAAAAAAAAAAAAAAAAAAAAAAAAAAACTTATGAGACAAAGAGAGAATCTCAAAAGCAGCAAAAGAAAAGCAGTCAGTTTCCTACAAGGGAGCTCCCTTAAGACTGTCAGCTGATCTCTCAAAAGTAACTTTGCAAGGCAGAAGGGAGTAGCAAGAAATAGTCAAAGTGATGAGAAGGAAGGACTTACAGCCAAGATTACTCTACCCAGCAAAGCTACCATTTAGAATCAAAGGACAGGTAAAGAGCTTCCCAGACAAGTTAAGCTAAGGAGCTCATCACCACCAAACCAGTTTTATATAAAATGTTAAAGGGTCTTCTTTAAGCAGAAGAAGAAACAATAAAGGTAAAAAATGTGAATAATACAATGACAATAAATACATATCTATCAACAACTGAATCTGAAAAACAAAATAAATGAACAAGTAGTACAGAAAGAAACTCATAGATGTGGAGACCATTTCGATGGTTGCCAAATGGAAGAGTGGCTGAAGGATGGTGAATAGGTGAAAAGAGTAAGAAATACAAATTGGTTGTTACACAATAGTCATGGGGATGTAAAATACAGTGTAAGGAATAAACTCAATAATATTATATACTAACTGTATGGTGCCAGGTGGGTATGAGACTTATCTGGATGACCACCTAGTTATATAATGTCTAATAACCTGGTTGTACCCGTGAAACTAATGTAATATTGTATGTCAACTGTAACTGAAAAATTAAAAATGATTTCTAAACAACTGAAAAGGATTTCATTCCAAGTCAGCAGAGATTCTTGGTGTCTACTAAGGAAGATGGGGGGTCAAGAATGAAGGGAAGCCTTTATGCGGGGGAGAAACATTGCTGTCTTCGGAAGGCAACATACGGTGTCTTGAGGACAGCACTGCCGAACAAGCAAAGCTGGTGAATGCTTCATATTCCATGAGGCGGTGTGCAAATGGGCTTCCAAAAGGAGACATGTTGTGCAGACAAACAATCAAGTATTTAGAGAGGGGTTTGTCTAGTAGCGCAGAGGAATTGCAGTGAAATCAGAAACTGGAGAGACTGAAGATTCCCCATGATGTGATCCTGAGGGGCTTTGGGTGACACAACAACCATGAGACAAGTTTGCTGAGAAAACCACCGTCTGGGAAGTGACAATGAAATAAAAAGTAACATTGTCACTTTGGGAGGCACTGTTCCTTTTCAAAAGAAGAATTTTAAATCTCTTTCAGGAACACGTCCAGCTTCCCCCTGCGGTGTCGACAGCCACAGCAAGCTCTGAGTTTTTCTCAGTTGGCACCCGCTTGGTCCGTGTGTGGTGGACCCAAGGCGTGATTCCCATGAGCTTTAGGGAAGAGTTGTCAGGAGGACGTCATAGGGACTGGCCATTGCTTGGCTAACAGCTGCTCAGGACCTTGAGTCTTCGAGGTCTGTAGTGAGACTCATTCTCCCGGCTGTAACAGGTTCAAGTGCTCATCAGATGGGTGGAACTGCAATGAGAAAATTTGTGCAAAGTTGTTAGTGTTTGCTCTAAATGTTGTACATGTTGTTTGATTTTTATTCATGTTCTAAATCTAAAGGGGGTGTTCCTAAAACAGAAACTTTGCAGGGCCTTCCGGAAATTATTTCAAAAGGGCTTACTTTGGCCCTGACCAGGTAGCTCAGTTAGAGTGTCTCCCATCATGCCGAGGTTGTGGTTCAATCCCTGGCCAGGGCACATACAAAACCAACAAATTAATGCATGAATAAGCGGAACAATAAATAATGCCTTTCGATTTCTTTATAAAAATTAATTTAAAATATTTTTAAGGATTTAATTTTTTTTATAAATTTTTATTAATTTTAATGGGGTGACATCAATAAATCAGGGTACATATGTTCAAAGAAAACATGTCCAGGTTATCTTGTCATTCAATTATGTTGCATACCCATCACCCAAAGTCAGATTGTCCTCCATCACCTTCCATCTAGTTTTCTTTGTGCCCCTCTCCCTCCCCCTTCCTCTCTCCCTCTCTCTTCTCCTTACCCACCTCCCCGGTAACCACCACATTCTTGTTAAGGTCTTAATTTAAGCCCACTTTACATTGCTACCCTAATCCAGAGCAAAAGGGAGTATCTGGCCTAGTTTCAAATGTTTCCTGGCATATTTCACAAGGGTCTTCTTTTTTATTTTTTTATTTTTATTTTTGTGAGAGAAAGAGAAAGAGGAACAGACAAGGACAGACAGAAGAGATGAGAAGCATCAACTCATAGTTGTGGCACCATAGTTGTTCATTGATTGCTTTGTCATATGTGCCTTGATGGGGAGGCTCTAGCTGAGCCAGTGACCCTTCACTCAACAGTGACTTTCAGCTTCAAATCAGCGACCTTCGGGATCAAAACTGAGACCATGGGGTCATGTCCCATGCTCAAGACACTAACCCCGCACTCAAGCTAGAGAGCCCGTGCTCAAGCTGGATGCGCCTGCACTCAAGCCAGTGACCTCGGGGTTTTAAACTTGGGTCCCCAGCATCCCAGACTGACGCTCTTTCCACTGTGCCACCACCTGGTCAGGCTCACCAGGGTCTTTTTAATTGTGTAGTTCATTTTCTCAGTCTTCCCCGTAGAGTGGGGTCTCCGAGATGCACCTACTTTCCATTGAATCTATAGTGCCTGTCCTATCTTCTGGGAGATTTCTGAAGTGAGTAACAGCCCATTGTCACTTTAAATGCTGTAAGGAAGTCCAAACGGCTAGATTGACCTTCCTGTAGATCTTGGGTGGGAAGAGTTCACCTCTAGGTCTCCTGAGCAAGTCAGGAGCACCTGGAACTGAAGAGCGTGTTCTAGTAGGACTTCTAAACATAATTGCTGCTTCTTAGGGGAAAACGTTATTTGTGCATGCAATTTACAAAGTGAATCTTTTTAACAATAGAATGCGGCAGTCTGGCATGTAGAGCCAACTCTGTATAAATTTTAGATCCCCAAGCTGGCATTCCAGCGTTTTGAAGGGGGGGGATTGTTACAGCTGACAGGGAATGCTGGGAAGACTCCCCCATTGGCCAAGATTGCTGCAGGCGGAGCCTCTCACACTGAGCGTGCCAAAACCTAGAAACATGAATGAATGGACAGGATCCAGTGCTTCAAAAGCAACAAGATAATAAAATAGAGAAAAACAAAAAGCCCTCCGCCGCCTCTTCCTGTAAGAATCACTTTTTTGAGCAGGAAGGAGAGATGGTCTTTAAGATAGGAGTCCACTGTTCTCCCAGGGTGTGGCAACTAAATAAACCTTTTTTCTCTTGCACCAGTCCTGTCATGATTTTGACTTTCGTCAAATCACTGCTGATACTTTGGTGCACGACCTTACAAACTTTTCGCTATGCATTGGCACAGTACACATCGGTGTTTTTCAACCCGGTCCACAGGCCAGTCTGCCAGAAATTTTGTATTGGTCCGTGCAAGAGTTAATCGACCTTTATGGTATATGAAGATTATAGACCCACCGATCTCAGTCAAATTCATTGATGGTCATGGTAATTTTTGCCTTAGTGGTTCCTGAAATAATTCTTTTATTTTTACGGGTTCTCAAGGGTAAAATAGTTTAAAAACTACTGGTACACATAACATAAATATATACTGGGACCAATGAGGCTCATTAGGACGTGTCTGTGAAGCTGCTTGTTGTAACACTGATGGTTCCATGGTTTCCGGTCATGACATTAGCCAACCCTAGAGCTGGCTCTGAAGATGGTCTCCAGCAGACTGTGGCACTGCCATGCCTCTCCCAGGAGTGGAGCCTGTCATGATACTGGCCCAACTCTCACCATAGTAGAGCCCGGTTGTGATAATGGCTGCTGATCTTGATATTGCCCAGCCTCTCACGATACTGGTTGGCCTGCCGAGATACTGCTGTGCCTTTTTCTATCTGAAATGCTCTCAGATGCTGGCTTGCCTTTCACAATAGCTGTCTGTTTGTGATACTGGCTGGTTTCTGGTGATTGTCACTACCTGTCACAGCATGGCCGGCTCTCACGATGCTAGCATGCATCTCGTGATATTGACCAGCCTGTCGCAATATTTGCTGGTCTCCTGCCGTGTGATCCGTCTCTCTCGATAGTAGCTGCCTGTCGTGAATTGGCACGGACTCTCGCAGCCCTGCGGGTTAATTGCAGTGTGGCCCCGCCTCTCCTGATACTGGGTGCCCTGTCGTGATACCGCTGTGCTTCTCGCAATGCAGCTGCTTCTTCATGGTAGCAGCTCTCCGCCACAACATTGCCAGACCCGAGGCAACATTCGCTGTCCAGTAGCTGTTTGTCATGAGAGATTTAGGTTTTACTTCTTGATTCATGAATATGCAAGACCACGTTTAAATATATTATGTTATGTACAGGTTACAAGAGGAGGGACTATCAAAACTGAATTTCATGTATGGCTTTTCAAACATCTTCCTGCTTTACATTTTCAACCGTGCAAACAAATCCTTGCACAAGAGCTCGTTTTTGCCAATAAAGAGCACACTGCCCCACCACATTCAATTGAATGTGACCTTTGAGTGATTTTTCCCAACAGTGGTTTGCACATTTCCAAAATTTCTGGTTGACGTTACATTGTGCAGTTGAGAAAAAGTTTTTCTCTGTGAAAAGCTAAGTGGTTTGGTAATAATAATTATGACTTATGCCCCGGCCAGTTTGCTCAGCTGGTTAAGAGCATCAGCCTGAAGGGACAAGGTTGTGGGTTCGATTCCTGGTCAGGGTGGGGAAGCGACCAAGGAATGCACAACTGAGTGGAACAACAATGAGTGCTTCCTTTTCCTCTCCCTTCCTCTCTCCATCTCTAAGAGAGAAAGAAAGCCCTGGCTGGAGAGCTCAGTGAGCATCGTCCCTGGTCCATCCCCTGGTCAGGGCACAAACAGGAGCAGCCTGAGGTTCCTGTCTTTCTCTCCCTACATTAAAAAAAAATTTCTTAAACAGATTCATCAAGAAAACAGGAAAAAAGACAAATTATCAAGATCAGGAATGAAGGAGGTGTCCCAGTATAAAAGGGTAAGTGATTGGCTAAGTTCTTGCAGCTAGGAAGTAGTGAAACTAGTTTCCCTGAAACACCAAGCTCAGTCCCTTCCCGGGTGCTATGACCCAGGGGAGTGGAAGCCCAGCTGAGGCCAGTCTCTCCCCATCAGGTTCCCCAGGTCTTCACATGCCTCTCAGGAGGAACGACTCTCCTGTAGCAGAGAGGGACAGCAGGGAGCAGAGAGGGACAGCAGGGAGCAGAGGGGAACAGCAGGGAGCAGAGGGGGACAGCAGGCAGGAGAGGGGGATAGCAGGGGGCAGAGGGGGACAGCAGGGAGCAGAGGGGGACAGCAGGCAGGAGAGGGGGACAGCAGGGAGCAGAGGGAGACAGCAGGGAGGAGAGGGGGACAGCAGGGAGGAGAGGGGGACAGCAGGGAGCAGAGGGGGACAGCAGGGAGCAGAGGGGGATAGCAGGGGGCAGAGGGGGACAGCAGGGAGCAGAGGGGGACCCAGGGAGGAGAGGGAGACAGCAGGGAGGAGAGGGGGACAGCAGGGAGCAGAGAGGGACAGCAGGGAGCAGAGGGGGACAGCAGGGAGCAGAGGGGGACAGCAGGGAGGAGAGGGGGACAGCAGGGAGCAGAGGGAGACAGCAGGGAGCAGAGGGGGACAGCAGGCAGGAGAGAGGGACAGCAGGGAGCAGAGGGGGACAGCAGGGAGGAGAGGGAGACAGCAGTAAGAGCAGGACTCAGATGTGCTAAACACACTGGAGCAGTAAAATAAAGAGGCATTCCCTCCTGGACTTCAAGGTGAAGCCTAGGGCCCAGGTTCATTCTGTTGCTACTCATTCTGGTTCAGTTTGTCCATTTTCCTTGGACAGTCACTCCAGGGATGAGATATGTGGGTTCAGACCAAACAAGGAGTGCCTGAGGGACAAACCAACAAAATCCCACAAAGAAATTCACCCAGACTCAGTCATACTACGCACAGGCAACAGAAAACAGATCAGCGTATAGCACAGACCGAGGCAAGAAGGTGGCATTGTTAGATAATTGTACTTTAATTACAGCCTGTAAGAGCCCACCCCGTGCTCTTCTCTCCCACCTCGGCTCTGCTGGCTCTGTTTCAGCACTGACTGACCCTCACCCAGGCCGTGGACAAGAGCCTCCCACCACACGCAGGGCAGGTCAGCCTTCTCAGACTCGGGCGATGGAGCAGACTACTTTAGTTCCTTAACTCCTGTTTCTCCTGCAACATCTTGTAACCCTCAGATTCTTTGCCTACACTAAGGCTGGTGAGAGGCTGAGAAGGCTTTAAGCTATAAAGGATGAATGAAAATTCATGTATAAGAAGTTATAACAGACTCACCATTTCCTTTCAGTAAAACATTACCCCCAGAATTGTACGTGTAATCACAGTGGCGTAAACCCTCTCTTAATTCAACAGTAGATGTTCTGCCAAGGTTTGGAGGTACGTCTGTCATCAGAATTGGCTGCTGATTCAATGCAACCAGTGCATTCTGCCAAACACGTTTGGCAATTCAGTACCTTGTTGGCCTAATCCCATTGGGCAGAAATGCTTAATTTCTTCCTCAATTGATTCAACAACATTGCATCTAGATCCTATTTAGAGGAAGGGAGGAGGGAAGTCAAGCACAACCCAGCCACTCTAATAAATGGCCCAGACACTCTCCATGATTGGCCACAGGTATTCTCCACAGAGCGGAACCCAGTGGGCTTGCTAGGTGGATCCTGGTCAGGACACATGCGTGAATCTGTCTATGCCTCCCCTCCTTTCACTGAATTAAAAAAAAAAAAGATGTCACTCTTCAGAGACAGCTCTCGGACCCTCCAATTCAAAGCCCACCCCACCCCATCACTCCACCCCCTTACTCTGCATCCTTCTCCATGTCTTATCGTCCCTCCTGTGGGTTATACATGCAGTTGTCTGTCTCCCCCTAGACAGTAACCCCCATGAGGGCAACCGCTTGGTCTGTCTGTTCACCATTGTGTTCCCAGCCCTGGATTAGTGCCTGGCACAGCATCAGGACTCTGCAGGTAATAGAAATGAGTGAAAACTGCCATGTGGGGTTAAGTCCCTCTCCTCCCTGTTGCAGCCTCTCCCTGCTCCTGTGGGGTCACAGGGGATCCTATGGCAGCGGGACCTCCCAGGGCTCTGCCAGGGGGAGGGGCAGCCCAGCCTCTGGCCCAATCACCTCCCGCCTCTCAGCCTCAGATGCTTTTTCAGAAGCCACCAGCCCCTGGGAAGAGTGACAGTGTGCCCAGGGAGCCAAAGAGCAAATACTATACGAGGTGGACAGGTTTGAATGTAAGCAAGTTTTAACCTGTGAGTAACCAACCGCATACCGTCCAGCCCCCCAGGGGCCTCCAGGTGTCAGGATGCAGGCAGTGACTACCAGCAATAACTCAGGGAGCCTGACCACCTGTCCTTAGGGCTGAAGCCACATACAGATGGATTACACTGATTATGCTTTACTCACTCATTTCCCACCCACGGTGTAGTTCCTTCACATTCCATTAAAAAGGAAAATTAAGGTATGTGTCCATAAAACCCAATGGACTTCAGAAACTAAGGCTGCAGACCTGTGTGACTTGCAGGAGGACTCCAGACAAAACAGCAGCTGGGGTGAAGGTCAGAGATCAAGAATGGAGAACAATTCACTCCATGGTTGCAATCCTGATGAAGTCAGGAGCGTGGCCACTGGGAGTGTGGAAGGGGGAGTTGGAGACCATGCATTTACCCTGGGGGCTGTTACCCCTGGGGTAAGTTCAGGGGTGGGAGGAAATTAACTGGGAAGAGTCATAAGCAAGGTTAGTATGGGGTGATGGCAATGTTCTATATCTTGATTGAGGTACCTAATAATAAAAACTAAAGAAAAAAGCTATGAATTTTATGGTACAGAATTATACCTGATTAGGGTATATATATATACTGTGGTATATATTCCCTAACAGTGACCCGAATTGCAATATTGTAGCCCCTTTGTAAGGCAGTCTGTGTTCCAGAAACTTGCCTTGAAAAATGTGACGGTCAATCAGAAGCATCAGCGTCACTTGGGAGCTTGCCAAGAACGCTGCGTCTCAGGCCTTGCTCGGACCTACTCATGAATCAGAATCTGCATCTTCAGAGCTCACAGGTGATTCCTCTGCACGTGAGAATGTAAGAAACACACTTCTAGAGAGCTTGAAAAATTCCTTTTGTGGTCAGGGCACTTTAACCTGGCCAAGGGGAAAGTATGGACTTAATAGATCCTAATCATTATTCCTAAAACAAGATTATTAGTGAAACCAGAAAAATGACCTGCAGGTCCAGCTGCCTGTTGCCATGACAACCAATTTAATGACACAGGTGCTGGTGCAAAGAAAAGAGGTTTATCCAAGTGCCGGCCACCTGAGAATAGGAGGGGACCCTTGTCCTTAAAAGATCATCTCCCCCCTTCTGGTGCAGGCAGGGGTTTTTATAAGAAGGGAGCAGGGGGTGGGGAATAAGCAAATGACTTAGAACAAAGGAATAAAAGGAGGGGGTGGAGAGATCTCCGCTGAAGGGGCGGGGCTAGTGCAATCTAGCACAGAGTGTGCAGGGAACAGACTGAAGGACTCATGCCTTCCAGAGCTGGCATAGCTGAAAGTTGGAGCCCATTCCTTCCCTTGGTTCTTACAGGAATTGAGCTAGCAACTAACTTAAAACAAGTGTCCACAGCTGCCCGCAGTCAAGCTGTCCTCTTTGGCCTTGAGCAAGGGAGAATCAGAGCTACAAGCCCCAGCCTGGTGGGAGTGAGGGGAAGCAGTTATGCTTCCTGCTCCATCGTTAACCCTTGATGTGCATCAGCCAGAGAGGAACAAGCCTTTCAACTGTAATGAGAGCTTAGCCAGAGGTGAAAGCACTGGATCAATTATATACATTTTTTTTTGTTTTATTCAGTAAAAGGGGAGGCAGAGAGACAGAACCAGATATGAACTCCAACCAGGATCCACCTGGTAAGCCCATTAAGGGGTGATGCTCTGCCCATCCATTGCTCTGTTGCTCAGCAACTGAGCTCTTCTTAGCACCTGAGATGGAACCCACAGAGCCATTCTCAGCCACAGGGTTCAATACAGCCATGGCTGCAAGAGGAGAAGAGAGTCAGAACAAGAGAGAGAACGAGAAAGAGAGAGAGAGAGAGAGAGAGAGAGAATGAAAGAGAGAAGGTGGAGAAGGGAAGGGTGGAAAATTAGGTGGGAAATTCTCCTATGTGCACTAACCGGGAATCAAACCCGGGACATCCACACACCAGACAGAGGCTCTACTACTGTGCCTGCCGGCCAGAGCCTGATAATATACTTTTGATTTGTTACAGAATACATAACTAAGATTACTAATCTGGTAATATTGAGCAGAAAACTTTATTTAATATTTTATAAAATCCTCTTGTAAACTTACATTGTTAGTATAGATTTATTGAGCTCTACTTTATGCTTAGTCAGACTATTATCAATAAGATAACTTATTTATTACTAGTTATATTAAGACTCTAATTTATCCTCCCAAATTAGAGTTTTTACATGTTCATATCCTACGTGTTTCTCTGGCCCAGGAAGACCTTCACCACCTGGCTGTGGGACACAGGCCCTACCCGGCCTCTGCTCCATATTCCAGGTACGATTTCCCCCATTGCACCCAAATGGAAACATTCAGCACTTTCCATGTTTTCCTGACTTGTCACCTCGGGGGGCCCCCAGTGCCTGGGAGAGGTTGATACTCACACAATGCCAGTGCCACACTTGTCACACATGGGCAGCTTCTGGGCATTTCCAATCGATGCAGCCACTCTGGTGACGGGAGCCTTAACACTTCTGAATCCCGAGGGCTTGTTGGGATCCCCTACAACAGAGGTTCTCAACCTGTGGGTCGCGACCCTGGTGGGTCGCCTAAAGCCATTGGAAAATACATAATGCATATCAGGTATTTACATTCCGAATCATAACTGTAGCAAAATTACAGTTATGAAGTAGCCACCCAAATTATTTTTTGGTTTGGGGTCACCGCAACATGAGGAACTATATTGCGGGGTCACGGCATTAGAAAGGTTGAGAACCACTGCCCTAAAGGACAACACTTGGGTTGGTCAGGAAGGGCAGGAGCGCGTGAGTGCCACTCAATCTTTCAGAGCCATTTATATGTGCGTTCCAGCAAAGTCACGGGCGATGGGTCTAACAGACGGAACACTGATCTGTGATCCTGGGTGAGTCACTTAACTTCGCTGGCTCTGTTTCCTTTTCTATAAATCAACATTCTCCTTCACAGTGTAAAAAAAAAAAGACTTTTAAATGCTCAAAAAGCTTTTTATGTTTGTGGTCAGCCCTCACAACACACATTACATTCTGATTAAATACATGCATACACTGATGTGACATCTTAAAAACACTTTAGATAGAATAAATAAATAAAAACATTATCTGGTCATCAAAAAGACTGTTTAGATGCTGAAAGAAATCCAATTCACAAAAACAAGACCACTACAGTAGAGCTCCACCCAGCGGCCGGAGGAGGAGCACCCACCACGGAGCACAGGGAGCTCTTCCTGAGTCAGCTCTCTATGTGACATCAGCTCCGAGCTGCTGGGGGCTGAGCTGACTACAACCCAGTTCACCACGTCTTCAGAGCTCTGTGTCATGGCAGCTCTCCATAATAATATGATTCTGCTCCTCACTGGTGGTGGTGCAGTGGATAGAGCGTCAGCCTGGCATGCTGAGGACCCACAATCAAAATGCTGAGGTCACCGGCTTGAGCGTGGGCTCACCACGTTGAGCGTGAGGTCACTGGCTTGAAGCCCAGGGTCACTGGTTTGAGCCCAATGTCACTGGCTTGAGCAAGGGGTCAGTGACTCAGCTGGAGCGTCCCTGTCAAGACACGTATGAGAAGCCATCAGTGAACAACTAAGGTGCCGCACCTATGAGTCGATGCTCCTCATCTCTCTCACTTCCTGTTGTCCCTCATGAATAAATAACTAAGCAAGCAAGCTTTTGATTTTACTATTATTGCTATATGTCTGGCTGGCTATGTTTTCATATCACTTATTTCTTTACTATGATGTGACCAGATTGTATTGTTATGCTTTATACAGATGTCTCAGTCTGGACTGCAAATTAACAGAGCTCCAGAACCCTATTTAACATATGTATCAATATTCCACAGAGCCTAGCATAGAGCTTAGCAAATAATAGAAGCTGAACAAATACACAGAAATGAATGATGAAATGTCATGACAAATGCATGATGGTCCCTAACTTAGACCAACATGCTTTGGTCCAAGAAGCTAGAGAAGTTCTACAGCAGTGGTTCTGAACAGGCCCCTACGAGCATCCCAGGTACCAGGAGCACTTTCATAAAGTTCCCAGCCAGGCTCTGCCCAGGTCCGCTGAACAATCACCTCCCAGTGCAGGGGCCCAGGAGATCCTGTCCTGTACCCCTGGCTCAACCCCCTTCTTTAGACTAAAGCAGATGTTCTCAAACTTGATCGTGCCTCAGAAACAGCTGAGAGTTTATTAAAGCACAGATTGCTGGGCCCCCCCACCCCATTTCTGATGAAGCAGGCCTGGGGCGGAGTCCAAGAATGTGCTTCTCTAGCACATTTTCAGGGTCTGCTGGTCTGAGAAACACACACTGAGAACCACCGGATAAGAGAGGGGGAAAAGGCTGTCTATGTAAGGTGAGGGGTGAGGGCAGGGTCACAGTACTGCAGCCACGCTGGGCAGTCCTGGGGGAGAAAAATGAGGACCCTGGCTCTCCTATCCTTTTATTTTTATTTATTTATTTATTTATTTATTCTGAAGCTGGAAACGGGGAGAGACAGTAATACAGACTCCCGCATGCGCCTGACCGGGATCCACCAGGAGGGGATGCTCTGCCCCTCTGGGGGTCGCTCTGCCGAGACCAGAGCCACTCTAGCACCTGGGGCAGAGGACATGGAGCCATCCCCAGCGCCCGGGCCATCTTTGCTTCAATGGAGCCTTGGCTGCGGGAGGGGAAGAGAGAGACAGAGAGGAAGGAGGGGGGGTGGAGAAACAAATGGGCTCTTCTCCTATGTGCCCTGGCCGGGAATCGAACCCGGGTCCCCCGCACGCCAGGCCGACGCTCTACCACTGAGCCAACTGGCCAGGGCTCTCCTATCCTTTTAAAAATTGAGGGCTTATATGGTGACTGGTGTTTCTGAACCAAACCTGAAATGTGCTCAGGTAAGGGGCGTTCGCTGGCTGGGCGGAGTGCATTACGTCCACAATGCTCCGCTCTCTCCTACCCTCGTCCTCGCCATGCTTCCCAATATGTCATCGATTCTCTTGATTTTATCTCTACTGAGGGAACTGTTTTGGTTCTCACAGCCAGAGGGGGGTGCTACTGGTATCTAGAGGGTAGAGGCCAGAGATGCTCTAAATGTCCTAAAATGCACAGGACAGCCGCAACACATGGACTTATCTGGCCCAAAATGTCAACAGCATGTAGGCCGAGAAACCCCGCACTCAGTGAAGTGTACCTCCCTGTCCCACAGACGTTGGGTTTGGCCACATGACTTGTTTTAGCCAATGGGACGTGAAGAGATGTGAGCCCTGTTCTGGAATGAGAAGACCCACAGGCCAGGCACAAGCCCTGCCAAGTCACCGCTGAGCAGCAACCCTTCAGAACAAGACCAAGAAATGCGTTCGCTGTAGCAACCACTGCTGGCTAAGATGATGAGAGCGCTAGCTTGGGTACCCGGCTGCCTTTGGGAGAACAGGAAGGGATACTTGAGAGCAGCCTGGATTTCAATGGCCGGCTGGGTTGATGGCCCACTCTCACAGGCTTCCTCCAGCAGGACTGGGGACGTCCTGCACTGGGGAAGCTGACGAACACAGATTCATCTGGCAACACGTGAGGAGAGGCAGGGATTAGGAGGCTCGGGGTTCCCACCATTTTCAGCTGTAAGCTCTACAAGGAGGCTTGAGGGAGGCTTGATGCTGCGCTATCGGTAAGAGCATCCAGGGAAATACCTTGGTGCTTTGGTTATCCCCAATCCAAGGTACCTTCTCTCATTCCCAAACCTTCCCTCCTTCCTCGGCCGTAGTCCCAACTTGGTTCAGTAGAAATTTTTTTTGCAGATTTTGATTTTTATGAAAAATATTGCATTAAAGTTTCATTTATGTCTTTATTCATGAGTTTTCAGTGGCCCCATAAATTCAGTGCCCAAGCCGGATGCCTCCCTCGTCTCATCCTGACCCTGGCTCCTACCGCAATCTCAGAGGGGCCTCAGTGGGCAGCCTCATGCTCCCATCATCCCGAATAGGCTCTCGCATGTGCTGGCTGTTGGTGCTGAAGCCACTCTGGCTGCCGACCCTCTGGGAAAGAAGGAAATGGCACATGTCGGCATACCTGCATAGTGGTCACGGTCTCTTAGGTGATGGGCAGTTTTTCAGATAACCCATTCTCAATCACCAAAAAAATTACCAGGAAAGGGTCAGGGGTGCTAAAGGGTATAAGGAGAGAAGGAAGGAGGGACATGGGAGCCTCATTCTGTAGGCAGAGAATCCACATTTCTTTGTGGAGTAAAGAGAAGGAAACTAAATTGGCACAGTGAGCAGATGGATAAAGCCATGGTGGCTGCGGCCTGTTCAGCGCTGCAGCGCCACCTGCTGGTTTCTCTTTCTTCTCTTATTCAACAATCTCACAGTAATTTCGTATTACTACCCTCTCAACCAATTTAGAGTAAAAAATACCAGCTCTCTTAGGATTCTGGCCAACTACAAAATTTCCAAATTTCCCTTCTTCCAGTGAACCTTGTATCTCTCCAAGTTTTCTGGAGAAAAAGTGAAATGAGCTGAATAAAACACAGCTTTCTATCCACTTTGAGGAGCCACTGAGCCACTTCATCCGCAGGTGTTGTAAGGTACCAAAAAATACAGAATTAATATTTTGAGAGGCTTGGAGAACATTTTTATTAATTTGGGTTAAGGAATGCAGAGAAATTATGAGAGTAGTCTCTGTACTGTGTGATTGGCATAACCAGGATGGCCCTTGGCATTGTATTGTAAATGCAAGGGAAGGAAAACATGGATTCCCAGACATTCCACCACACCTGTGGGGAAAAGGGTGAATGGCTAGCCAGGTGCAGGAAGAGAAAAGCCAAAATAAACCTTTTCTTATAGCAATGAGTCATTTGCGGGCATTTGTCCCCACCGAAACTACCTCTCCTATGTAAATGCGTGTGTGACTCTGGACAGAGAGATAGCAAATAAACACTAAATAATATAGGAATGCCTTTAATATGTAAAGAGACATCTTTCTACCATTGTGTTGGCTTGTAAATTTTGTTTTCTCCAAAATAATGTATGGTTTGCAAATTGAACGTGGTCCTATCATGTTAAAGGACATATGTCTATAACCAATAGCGGTAAGGGGCTCCTAATTGCAATTTTTGCTTCTGTACTTCCCACTTACAAAACTATAAAAACTAAGTAAAACAAAGGGCCAGCGCGCTCTCCGTCAGATTTCTGTCGAAGCTGCCGCCGCTTGGCCAAGCTAGACAATAAAGCTTTAATGTGTAAATGACGGACATTGTTCCTGTCCTTCATGCTTTGGGTCCCTCCGAATTTGGCTTAACATTTGGTGTGTTGGCCGGGAA
The DNA here is from genome assembly GCF_036850765.1 of Saccopteryx bilineata. Lineage (NCBI taxonomy): Eukaryota > Metazoa > Chordata > Mammalia > Chiroptera > Emballonuridae > Saccopteryx > Saccopteryx bilineata. Next base: position 82,376,388 of record NC_089496.1, read on the forward strand.
GGGGGACCACCGTTGGTCTGCACACCGAAGCTTTCTTGTTCAACCCCGGGTAAGTGGAAGGTCATGACCGTTTGTTTGCCAGTGAGCTCTGGCTGACGGGCCGGAAAGGAGCCTCTGGTCATCTCCCCTCGGACGCGAGGTTGGCAGACTTGGGGGGCAGCCCGCATTTAGGGAACCCCGTTTGAGTTTAGATATTCAGAGCTCAAGGGAGGTGTGGCGCCTATTTGTCTATCTGTTTTTGCTGTTTGTCTGTTTGTTTTTGCTGTTTGTCTATCTGTTTTTGCTGTTTGTCTGTTTGTTTTTGCTGTTTGTCTGTTTGTTTTTGCTGTTTGTCTATCTGTTTTTGCTGTTTGTCTGTTTGTTTTTGCTGTTTGTCTGTTTGTTTTTGCTGTTTGTCTATCTGTTTTTGCTGTTTGTCTGTTTGTTTTTGCTGTTTGTCTATCTGTTTTTGCTGTTTGTCTGTTTTTGCTGTTTGTCTATCTGTTTTTGCTGTTTGTTTGTTTTTGCTGTTTGTCTATCTGTTTTTGCTGTTTGTCTGTCTTTGTCACTGTATTCGTCTTGGTCCTATTCTCCCCACAGCCAGACATGGGTGGCAGAAGCAGCAAAGGTCCGCAGTCCCCCCCTTGAATGTATGATTTCTCATTTTAAATTGGCTTATGTTCCACAGGAGGATGTGTATGGGGAGAAATTCTCCAAGGGCCGCCTTCGCACGTTGTGCGAACACGAATGGCCCACATTTGGGGTAAGCTGGCCCACCGAAGGGTCCTTCGACTCAGTCCTGGCCCGGAGGGTATGGTCAGTAATAACAGGCAGGCCCGGGCATCCGGACCAATTCCCCTACATTGACGTTTGGGTCGCTCTCTGTGAGCAACCCCCTCCGTGGATGCAGAAATGCTCCCTGAAAGGAAGTAGTAGGCTGTTAGTAACTAGAGTGGCCAGGCCCCTAGAGGAACCCAGGCCGGCAGTCCTGCCGAGCGCACCAGAAGATGAGCTCCTTTTGCAGCCCCCTCTGTATCGGGAGCCTCCACCACAGGAAGAAACCCCGAATCCCTCAGATGAGCCGGAGAGGGAATCTCCAGCTGAGGAGAACAGGGAGCCTCATCCCAAGCCCCTCCTTCCCCCCCCCTCCCCCCCCCCCCCCCCCCCCCTGCACACCAGGCAAGGCACCCCTTACCAAGAGGAGGACAGGGACAGTGAGGTAAGCTCTGCCGGGAGGCAGGAGTCCACCCTCCTGCCCCTCAGAGAGGTCCCCGGGGGCGCTCTCATGTATGTGCCTTTCACCACTTCTGACCTGTACAACTGGAAGCACCAAAACCCTTCTTTTGACGAAAAACCCCAAGCATTCACTGCCCTTCTTGCGTCTATTTTTCACACACATAGACCAACATGGGACGATTGCCAGCAGTTGTTGCAGGTCCTGTTCACAGCGGAGCAGCGGGAGCGTATCCGTGCCGAAGCAAGACGCGCTTTCCTGGCGGGCCAGGAAGCCCCAGACACCCCTGCGGGGCGGGCAGCCCTAGAAGCGGCGCTCCCCACTGAGAGACCTAACTGGGACCCCAACAACGGAGGCGGTAGGGATGCGCTCACAACTTACCGCCGGTATCTCCTGGTCGGGATGCGGGCGGCAGCTCGCAAACCCACAAACTTGCCCGAAGTAAGTGAAGTAACGCAGGGACCGCAGGAATCCCCTGCCGCATTCTTAGAGCGGCTGCTAGAGGAATACCGCACCTGGACTCCCATCGATCCCGATGCGGAACCCAATAGGCGTGCGGTTAACCTAGCATTTGTTACCCAGTCGGCCCCAGACATCAGAAAAAAGTTACAGAAATTAGAGGGATTTGATGGGGAAACTAGGGAAAAATTAGTAAGCATAGCCACTCAGGCGTATAACAATAGGGACACTGACGCAATAAAGGTAGCGAAAGAGACAAGCCGGTCCCTAGTGATGGCCCTACAAGAACAAGGGATTGTAACAAAGCAGGGCAGCGGAAAGCAGCGGAGCCGCGGGGAAACCTCATAACCGCCGAGAGCCTCTAGGTAAGAATCAATGTGCCTACTGCCGCGAACGCGGCCACTTCAAGAAGAATTGCCTCAAGTTGAAAGGAAAAGGAACGGGCAGCCAGGGACAAAAACCCAAAGTCCTTCTGTTTGCGGAAGAGGACTGACGGGGCCGGGGCTCAATTCCGCTAAACCCCCTTGAGCCCATGGTCACAGTCCAAGTAGGGGGAAAACCCGTATCCTTCCTTGTGGACACGGGGGGCGGAACACTCTGTCCTGAAAGAACCCCTGGGGCCCCTCTCCAAGAACACAATCTCCGTGCAAGGGGCGACGGGGAAAGCCGAAAGATATCCCTGGACCATGGCCGGACAGTGGACCTGGGACGAGGGTTAGTCACTCATTTATTCATAGTAATGCCCAACTGCCCCTACCCCCTGCTGGGACAAGACCTACTGCGGAAAGTGAGTGCCTCCATCACGTTCCAAGGGGATACAGGAGCCATCGCTTTCAACAAACCGGAGACAATCGCATTCACCCTGCCACTGGTGGAGGAACACCGCCTGAATGAACCGGTAACGGGGCCCCGGGTGGACGGACAGTGGAGGACTCAATTCCCCAAAGTGTGGGCGGAGGATAACCCACCTGGGCTAGCGAGCCACCACCCGCCCATCATCGTGGCTCTGAAAGCCCAGGCGTTTACCGGTGCGAGTATGCCAATACCCGATTAGGCCTGAGGCCAGGCGGGGGATAGCCGTCCATATCCGCCGACTGAAAGAGGCGGGGATTTTAACTGAATGCCAATCCCCCTGGAACACTCCACTGCTGCCGGTAGTAAAGGGGACACAAATGACTACAGGCCGGTCCAGAATCTTAGGGAAGTAAACGCCCGGACAGAAACCATTCACCCAGTGGTGCCTAACCCGTACACCCTCCTGGGACAGTTGTCACCCGATTTAGCGTGGTTCTCGGTCCTAGGTTTAAAGGATGCTTTCTTCACCATAGCCTTGGCTCCGCAGAGCTGGGCCCTGTTTGCCTTTGAGTGGGCAGATCCTGACACGGGTGACTCCGGTCAATTAACATGGACCCGGTTGCCTCAAGGATTCAAGAACTCTCCAACTTTGGAGAGGCACTGGCGAGAGACTTGATCCCGGTCAGGGTGGCACACCCTAAAACAATTGTCCTCCAGTATGTGGATGGCCTGCTGGTAGCACCAAGCCTAGGGGAATGCACGGTGGCTACAAAGAAACTACTGCAGGCCCTACAGGACCGGGGATATAGGGTCTCTTAAAAAAAAAACCCAAATTTGCCAAAGAACTGTCCGATATTTAGAATATGTAATCAGCCAAGGGACGCGGGCGTTAGCTGAGTCAAGAACTCAAGTCATCCAGGCCCTCCAGGTCCCTGCGAGCAAGCGACAGCTTCGGGAATTCCTGGGCACAGTGGGGTTACTGCAGGATCTCGATTCTTGGTTTTGCCCACATAGCAAAACCTCTGTACGAAGCCATGAAGGGAGAAGGGCCTCTCCGATGGACCCCAGAGTGTGCCCAGGCTTTCAAGGATCTGAAAACGGCTCTGGTTAGCCCCCCCCCCCCCCGCTTTGTCGCTGCCTGACTTAGAAAAGCCTTTCAATCTCTATGTGACTGAAAAAGGAGGGTCCGCTGTTGGCATGCTTACCCAAAAGCTAGGACCCTGGAAGCGTCCTGTAGCCTACCTCTCAAAAATGCTCGACCCCGTCGCAAGAGGCTGGCCAACCTGCTTGCGACATCTAGCAGCGGTGGCAGCCCTGGCACAAAAGGCGGACAAGTTAACCTTAGGGCAAAGCCTCACAATCATCACTTCCCATTCGCTGGCACCAATTCTCACCCAGGCGTCAGGGAAATGGCTCTCGAATTCCCGTCTCATTCATTATCAGGGCTTGCTCCTAAAAATGCCCCGGATCACCTTCAAGACTGTAGAAGGACTGAATCCAGCTACGTTGCTGCCAGAAGGAACAGTGAACAGACCAGAACATGACTGCATAGAGGTACTGAACGGGGCACAGGGAACTAGAGAGGACCTTAAGAATGAGGCTATCCCTGGGGGAAAGGACATTTATACAGACGGCAGCAGTTTTGTCCGGGAGGGCCATCGACTGGCAGGAGCGGCTGTGGTCTCGGGAGATGGGACAATCCTCTGAAGCTCAGCCCTACCCCAGGGTACCTCAGCCCAGAAGGCAGAATTAATTGCCCTGACCAAGGCCTTAGAACTATCACGAGGCAAGGTAGCCAATATCTACACGGACAGCCGATATGCCTTCGCCACAGCCCACGTCCACGAACAAATTTACCAGAACAGAGGGCTTCTCACCTCAGCAGGAAAAGAAATCAAGAATAAAGAGAAAATCCTCAGCCTGTTAGAAGCCCTCTGGTTCCCCAAGCGAGTGGCAATCATCCATTGCCCAGGGCATCAAAAAGGGGACTCCCCTCAAGCTCGCGGAAACAGGTATGCAGACGCCGCTGCCAGGGAGGTCGCTGCTCGAATTCTCCCCCTCGCCGTAAAACCCACCATCCAGGAAAAGCCAGTTTACTCCAAAGAAGAACAAGAGACATACCAACGAGAGGGTTGGACTTTCTCAAGCGGATGGTGGAAGAACTCCCAAGGTAAGATAGCCCTACCACAGCTCCTAGGTGAAAAGCTTCTCGAGGAAATCCACGGAGCAACGCACCTAAGTGGAAAGAAGCTGCAAACCCTGGTGTCACCCCGGTTCCAAATTCCACATGTACGCAGACTGGCGGAACAAGTTGCTCGCCGATGTCAGGCCTGCCTACAGGTCAATGCTGGCAGAGGCCCTGGGACGTCTGGAATCAGGTATCGGGGAACAACCCCGGGGGAACATTGGGAAGTGGACTTTACTGAAATGAAGCCCGGCAAATATGGGTACCGCTACCTACTAGTGCTTATAGACACTTTTACAGGATGGCCAGAAGCCTACCCAACTCGGAGAGAGACTGCATTCACAGTAGCAAAGGCACTGCTATAGGAAATAATCCCCAGATTTGGCCTTCCCTTTTTCCTGGGGTCCGACAATGGCCCGGCCTTCACGGCCGAAATATCAAAAGTCCTTGCTAAGGTGTTAGGAATAAATTGGAAATTACACTGTGCATATAGGCCTCAGAGTTCAGGACAGGTAAAGAGGTGTAATAAAACCATAAAGGAGATGGTCACAAAAATTCATCTGGAGACTGGCTTAGGTTGGGTGAAAGCGCTTCCCTACGCCCTCCTGAGGGCTCGGTGCACACCGGGGACACATGGGTTTTCTCCTTACCAAATCCTCTTTGGCAGGGACCCCCCAATTGTCCCTCATATAGGCCTAGAGCTAACTCCAGCACTCACTAAGTCACAACTTATTTCTCACTTGAAGGCCTTTGAAGAAGCCCTACAGGAAATCCAAGACAAGGTGAGGCGAGCCCGCCCCCTAGGGGCTGCCTCCCCGAGCCCTTGTAATCCTGGGGATCTTGTCCTCATCCGCAGGTATACAGCTTCGAGCCTTGAACCTCGGTGGAAGGGCCCATTCCCGGTAGTCCTCAGTACCCCCACGGCTGTAAAGGTTGCTGGCCACGCAGCGTGGATTCATCGAGCTCACATCAAGCCAGTACCTGATCAAACTGATACAGCTAAATGGAGGGCTCAACCGGACCCCCAAAATCCACTCAAAGTCAAATTTACTCGTGTCACACCTACCACATCTGGGTCCTAACCCTGCTGGTAGCAACAACGACAGGGAGCCCTCATCTCTCCGTCAAACGAGTATGGGAACTAGTAAATCCAGATACTAACCAGGCTGTGAGCTCCATCACCAAAGTGGCTCCTGCAATGGCCAACTGGCCCACTTTTGTTTTTGACTTTTGTTCTCTAGAAGGGGGCAGAATCAGTGGAAAGTTTCAATTTGTTGACTGTGCTGTTGGCTGAAGCTGTACACCTAACACTTGTGGGCAGAAGAGGCTACAGCGCCACTCCTTCTACATTTGCCCTGGGTATGGGTCCCCCTTCCGCAAGCTAGCATGCGGAGGACCCAAGCAGTATTACTGTTATACTCCCAAATGCGCCACAATTGAGGCTACCCCTTCCTCTGCCATAATTCATCAACCCGATGGCATAATGATCCATCGGGGAGCCACCAACTCTGACTGTAAAAACGGATGCAATTCCCTTACTCTTAGCATTTCTACAAAGGGGCAACAACTCTCGTGGGCCACACCAAAAACATGGGGTCTCCGAGTACGGCCTGAGAACACATGGAGAACCATGGGTGGGAAAGGGCATCATTACGGATTCACCTTTAGCATCCGCATGACAGAAACGCCTTTTGCGCCCCCTATAGCAATTGGACCAAACTCTGGCTTGGACCCAGTGCAGCCAAAGTCCCACCCGAAAATAGGAACTCAACCTACTACAGGGCTGTCAGCGGGGCCGAAAACAGCAATCTTTCCTTCCCCAGGACCCCTTGCTCCCCTGTCCATTATCCACCTGGCATATAAGGCTCTTAATAATTCCCTGCCAAATCTCACCAGCGATTGTTGGCTATGCCTGTCTAGCAAGCCCCCATACTATGAAGGGGTAGGCCTCAATGCCTCCATCAGTACCAGCTCTGTTGCAGACAGTTGCCAAGGAAACCCTGCCCGTCTCACCCTGCCTTTAGTCCAGGGACAGGGTACCTGCATTGGCTCTGAAACTGCCAAATTCTCGGAGACTCTTTGCGCCAGCCAGCACCCCCTCCAGGAAAATAACTCAACCTACTATCTAGCCCCTACAGGGGCCTGGTGGGCCTGCCCATCGGGTTTAACCTCCTGCTTGAGCCCACTCATCCTCAAAACCTTAAAGAAGGCTTGTGTTCTAGTCCATATCTTTCCCGGAGTAACCTACCTATCAGAGGAGGGCCTAGAGGCTCTCTATGACCAGCCACATTCTAACTCCCCTCACTGAAGAAAAAGGGCTATAGGCCCCGTGGCAGTAGCTTTGGCCAGCCTGTTAGGGGCCGCCTCACTAGGAACAGGTATCTCGGCCCTAGTTGTCCAGGACTCCGGTTTCAGGGCTCTTCAGGAACTCATTGACCAGGACATCGCCGCCCTTGAGAGATCAATCCGAGTTCTTGAGAAATCCTTGGACTCCCTGGCAGAAGTTGCACTGCAGAACCGAAGGGGACTCGACCTGCTGTTCCTGCCCAAGGAGGACTGTGTGCAGCTCTCCAAGAGCAATGCTGTTTCTTCGCCAACCATTCCGGAGTCATCGCCAATCTCTGGACCTCCTCAGAGACCGCCTGGAGAAATGCCGTTCGGACAGAGAAGCACATGGACTTTGGGTCCCCGGGTTTACCTGGCCCACATGGGCCACTACATTGCTCTCCTCCCTTGCAGGTCCCATTCTGGTGCTCCTTGCTGTGCTCCTGATCGGCCCCTGTGTTCTACGCACGGTGGCCACCCTGGTCAAACGCCAGCTAGGGGCTGCCAATCTCCTCGTCCTTCGACCCACGCTTCAGCCCACCTACCAGCCTCTCCCCTCGGTAGATACTGCGTCTTATACTCCCATTCAGAGGGGGGAATGAAGAGCCACTGAGCCACTTCATCCGCAGGTGTTGTAAGGTACCAAAAAATACAGAATTAATATTTTGAGAGGCTTGGAGAACATTTTTATTAATTTGGGTTAAGGAATGCAGAGAAATTATGAGAGTAGTCTCTGTACTGTGTGATTGGCATAACCAGGATGGCCCTTGGCATTGTATTGTAAATGCAAAGGGAAGGAAAACATGGATTCCCAGACATTCTACCACACCTGTGGGGAAAGGGGTGAATGGCTAGCCAGGTGCAGGAAGAGAAAAGCCAAAATAAACCTTTTCTTATAGCAATGAGTCATTTGCGGGCATTTGTCCCCACCGAAACTACCTCTCCTATGTAAATGCGTGTGTGACTCTGGACAGAGAGATAGCAAATAAACACTAAATAATATAGGAATGCCTTTAATATGTAAAGAGACATCTTTCTACCATTGTGTTGGCTTGTAAATTTTGTTTTCTCCAAAATAATGTATGGTTTGCAAATTGAACATGGTCCTATCATGTTAAAGGACATATGACTATAACCAATAGCGGTAAGGGGCTCCTAATTGCAATTTTTGCTTCTGTACTTCCCACTTACAAAACTATAAAAACTAAGTAAAACAAAGGGCCAGCGCGCTCTCCCTCAAATTTCTGTCGAAGCTGCCGCCGCTTGGCCAAGCTAGACAATAAAGCTTTAATGTGTAAATGACGGACATTGTTCCTGTCCTTCATGCTTTGGGTCCCTCCGAATTTGGCTTAACACTTCACTGCTCAACAACCTTCCATGGCTCCACATGGATTATAGAATCATATTCACAGTCCTTAACCTAGCACCTGGTGGTCTCCTTAATCTGAATCCAGACCACCCAAGGATTTTCCTGGACCTGAGTATCAGCCATAATGAGCCTTGATATTTAATGAGCAAGTCCAGCTTTCTTATCTCAGATTTCTTTTTTTTTTTTTAATTATATTTATTGGCTTTAGTCAGAGAAGTGTTGTAAAGTACCTGTACCTCAATTCTGCGGGTTTACATGGGACACCAAGTCCAGATGAATTTTGAAGTAGTTTTATTAAAGGAGGAGATTTATTTAATATGCCGGCCGCATATGACAAATGCGGGGCATTGCAGACCCAAATCATGCGCGCTGGGCACAGCCCTTGGGGCAGGTTATATACCTTTGCTCACACACACAGGTTGGTGGGAAAAGGAAGAGGGGTTGGGACACAATTCATTAGCAAGCTTATAACATTTGTCCATAGGATTTATAAAAATATTCCTATATATCAAAACTTACAAGGTAACAAAATAGCAAAAATGTGGTTCTACATATTAAAAGATATTCCTAAATTTTTTAGTGTTCATTTGCCATTCCTCTGTTTAGAGGTATATACATTAATTACACGTTTAAAGGAGGGGAGGGGTAGTTTCCATGGCACCAGGGGATAAATGCCTGCGAATGGCTCATCAAATAGGAAAAGGTTTTCTCAATCTCTCTCTTCCTCCACCTGGCTAGCTATTTACCTGCTTCCTTACAGGTGTGGGGGAAGGGAGGAAATCTAAATCTCCTTCCCCTCTTCATTTACAATACAGTACAATGCTATCAGCCATCCGGAGTTGGTGCAAATCACACAAATATAAAAATTCTTTTTACAAAATCTCTTTGTATGCCTAGCCCAAATTAATAAAATGCCCTTTAAGCTTCCTAGTAGAAGAGAGTTTCCTACACAGTATGTTTCTGCAAGCTAGGAAACTGTCACATTTCTTTCCCTTCTTTCTCTACAGAAAAAAGGGGACAGGAAAGCCTGACCTTTTCCTCCTAAAATATCAATATTATTTTTCAGCTTTTTGGTACCTTAGTACAGAAGAAGTGGGGAAGAGAGAGATAAAGAGAGAGAGAGATGAGAAAGAGGGACGAACATTGACCTGCTCCTGTACGTGCCCTGATCAGGATCAAACCGGCAACCTCTGTGCTTTGGGATGATGCTCTAACTGACCAAGCTGTCAGGCCAGGGCTTATCTCAGATTTCTTATCTGTGGTTTCTCTGTGTCTTTTCTCAGCCCATGATGTCTTCTTCTAAGCTTCCTCTTATTAAAAATCTGCTTCTGGCCCTGGCCAGTTAGCTCAGCGGTAGAGCGTCGACCTGGCATGCAGGGGACCCGGGTTTGATTCCAGGCCAGGGCACACAGGAGAAGTGCCCATTTGCTTCTCCACCCCTCCCCTCCTTCTTCTCTCTCTCTTCACCTCCCGCAGCCGAGGTTCCATTGGAGCAAAGATGGCCCAGGCGCTGGGGATGGCCCCTTGGCCTCTGCCCCAGGCGCTAGAGTGGCTCTGGTCGTGGCAGAGCGAGGCCCCGGAGGGGCAGAGCATCGCCCCCTGGTGGGCATAGTGTCGCCCCTGGTGGGCGTGCCGGGTGGATCCCGGTTGGGCGCATGCGGGAGTCTGTCTGACTGTCTCTCCCTGTTTCCAGCTTCAGAAAAATACAACAACAACAACAACAAAATGCTTCAATGGACAAATGAGGGGATAAACAAGATGTGGTATCTACGTAGCCTATTGTTCAGCCTTAAAACGAAAGGAGATTCCGGCCCTAGCTGGTTAGCTCAGTCAGTTAAGAGCATCACCCGAAATGACAAGGTTGAGGGTTTGATCCAAACTCAGGGCACACACGGGAAGCAAGAAAGCATGACTGAGTGGAATGACAAATGAATGCTTTCCTTCCCCTCCCTTCTCTCTCTGTCTCTAAAATTCAATAAAAATTAAGCTCGGTTAGAGCACGGTTGCCAGTTCCCCTGGTCAGGGCACATACAGGAGCAGCTTGGTGTTCCTGTCTCTCTCTCTCTCTCTCCCTACCTTTCTCTCTCTCAAAAAAAAAAAATAGAAAAAGAAAAAAAAAAAGACCATTCTGATACATGCTACACAATGTGAATGAACCCGGGGGACATTATGCTAAGGAAAGTAAGCCAATCACAGAATAACAAAAGTGATATGATCCCATTCATAAGAAGCACCTGAGGCACTCATACACATGGAAATAGGAAATAGGAAGATGGTTTCCGGGGGTGGGGAAGAGCCCAATGAGCAGTCAGTGTTTACTGGGAACTAGGTTCCCGTTTCGCAAGATGAAGAGTTCTATGGTAAACAGAGCTGACGGTAGCACAAAACAGGAATGTGCTTCATGCTCTGAACTGTATGCTTCAAATGAGAAAGCACATCGAGTCATTGGAGGTTTATCACCAAACCCCCCTGCAAACCCATGGGAGCCTCACTGACTGTGCACCTGGTACTTGATCCACGTGGTGTTTCCCTAATGCTTAAACCATCGCTGAAGCGGCCATTAGTAGCCTCACTAAACGTGTGTTCAAAAGAGGGCGTAGAAAAACCAGCAACTTGCTCAAAGTCTCATAGCAGATCCTGGGTGCCAGTGTCTGTGCTACCATGCAGCTGCTCTATGAACCAGAGGACACCTCGAATGGCAGAACCCCTCATCGGGGGTTGATGGTGTACTGTGCACTGCCCCAGCTGTGACCACTTCATCTCCAATAAAAACAAGCACTGAGCTCCCTCCCCTGAATGCCTTCTGCAAGTCAAGGATTTTTAGACGAGATCAGGCACGTTCAGGGTGGTTTGGCAGCAAACAAGTCAAGGATTTTTAGATATAAATTTATATTATAAATATAAATTATTATACTGTTTTCTTCAGTATAATTTAATGTGCGTGTGTGTGTGTGTGTGTGTGTGTGTGTGTATTAAGGGGTATGGGAGTGACTGCAAGATCCATTATCACTCTCTTGTATTTTAGCAAAATTTTTATTTTCTTTGGATCAAGAAGATATTCAGAGGGGAAAACTATCACTCACAAACTCTCTTGCACTAGATGTGGCCATGTGACTATGTTCTGATCAAAATGTAAATGGAACAGTAGTGTGGGCTTCTGGGGAAGAGAAAGCTGGCTGATCTGGAAGGGCGACTCCCCCACTAGCCTTTCCCCCTCCTCTTCCTTTCGGGAAGCGGGCACGATGGCTGGAGCACCGGCTGCCTACTAGGACCACGAGGTAACTTTGAGAAGTAAAGTCCCGGGCTTGGCAGATGGAGCACAGGACGGAGGAGTCCAGATCATGATGAGCATGGAGCTGCCGTGCCAGGCGCTCGGCGCGCCCGGACCTCAGGTCCTCTCCTCTGACAGGAGGGCATCCGGCTAGCTGAGCTCTGCAGTGCCGTCTACGTCCCAGGTTGGGCTGGACTGGACTGACCTCCTCTCTCAGTCCAAGGGCTCTGCACCCACTTACTCAAGGAGAAGCTGTAATTTCTCACCTCTTTTGACAAAACTCTCATCCTCTGGGGCCGGCCCCTAAGTTATCTGCCTCATGGGCCTACTAGTGGAACTTAGTACAGGGTAGGGCTCATTACTTCCCTTCTGCACAGGTAGGTGCTCCAGGCAAAGGGGGAATTCCTGGTAGAACACTATCCTCTCAGCATAAAAGAACCTTTTTCCTAATTTCCTGTGCTTGTGAATTGCCAATTTCTCTAAAGAACCCATCCTAACAGGGAGGAAGCCTGGGTGTTGGCGGTGTTTACAGTAGGGAACTTTCAGCTCAGGAAGGACTCCCAGAAGGGGCTGGGGAGGTGACTCTTTCAGGGGACCATCGGCTCTGACCCCCCAGGCTGCCTTGAGCAATGAAGTCAAGCCCCCTGGAGCCCGGCTGGAGCGGGTCTCACATCAGAAGTCCCCGGCGTCCTCCCAGGAGCACCAGCACTCCCTCCACGGGCGGGCACGCTGGAGAGAGGAGAGGGGAGCAGTAGAAAGCAGGACTCCTGTGAGGAACCTGTACCTCAGGGAGAGGGACAAAGGCAGGGTGTGCTGGGCTGGGCCACAGACACTAGGAAAGGGTGTTAATCCCAGCTCAGCAGAAATGCTGGTCCCACTGGGCTGATCACAACATCAAAGGGCATTTAGGATTGAGCACCAGGGAGGCGGTGATCCTGAGGGCTGCCGCTCAAGGTCACCTTCCTGAAAATGGAAAAAAGCATCCCTCCTTCAACACACCCACCTGCCAAAAATGTCTCACAATATACAGTTGTTGTTTAAGTAAGATAGTTTTAGTACTGAGGCCCTGGCTGGTTGGCTTGGTGGTAGAGTATTGGCTCAGCATGTGGAAGTCCCAGGTTTGAGTCCCGGTCAGGGCACACAGGAGAAGCGACTATCTGCTTCTCCACCCTCCCCCTCTCCTTTCTCTCTATCTCTCTCTCTTCCCTCCTGCGGCCAAGGCTCCACTGTAGCAAATTGGCCTAGGCTCTGAGGATGGCTCCATGTCATCCAACACAAGTGCTAGAACGGCTTCGGTTGCAGCAGAGCATCAGCCCCTAGTGGGCATCCTGGGTGGAGCCCAGTCGGACACATGAGAGAGTCTGTCTCTCTGCTTCCCTGCTTCTCACTTCAGAAAGAAAAAAAACTAAATAAATAGAAATATTATGTACTATTAATGTTAAAATTGCACATATGAAACCAAACTTGGTATCATTAGAAAAAAATATAAAGTTGGAGTTTTCCGGGGCCCTTCAGCAGTTGAGACCCAGGGTGCGTTCACGGTGCACCCACGATTAAATCCACCTCTGGTCACCCTGGCCAGGTGGCTCAGTGGTAGAGCATTGGCCCAGCATGTGGAAGGTCGGGTTCAATTCCTGGTCAGGGCACACAGGAGAAGCAACCATCTGCTTCTTCATCCTTCTTTCTCTCTCCCTGTCTTTCTCTCTCTCTCTTTCTCTCCTGCAGTCATGGCTCAATTGGAGTTAGTTGGCCTGGGACACTGAAGATGGTTCCATGCCCTCCACCTCAGGCGCTAATGGCTTTGTATCTGACAAACGGAGCAATAGCACATATGGGCAGAGCATCGCCCCCTATTTGCCTTGCTGAGTGGATCCCGATTGGGGTACATGCAGGAGACTGACTTGACCTCCCTGCCTCTCATATAATAATAATAATAATAACAATAATAATAATAATAATAGAGGAGTCTGCTCTCTATGGATTATGTGACACACGAGACTCAGAGATGCACTGACATCCTCCATACAGCCGGCCCTCTCCATGAACCATGACATTCATTTCAGAAATTACCTCTTCTGCAGGATGAGACTCATTTTTCTTACTCTTTGTCCCATGCTCTTGGGAGTGCCACTTACACAGTAGAATTAGAGAGCTTTTTTTCAATTTGTGAATTTTTAAAAAATGATTTTAGTTATTCATTTTTAGAGATAAGAGGGAGAGAGAGAGAGAGAGAGAGAGAGAGAGAGAGAGAGAGAAAAGGAAGGAGGGGCAGGAAGCATCAACTCCCATATGTGTCTTGACCAGAAAAGCCTAGGGTTTTAAGCTGGTGACCTCAGTGTTCCAGGTTGACACTTTACCCATGTGCCACCGCAGGTCAAGCCAAGAATTGGAGAGGTTTTCTTAACCTTGTAAAACATAAGAGAAGAGCAGTGGTGGAAATGCTGACGGATGGTTGTCTTCAGATGCGAGGATATGGAAGAAGTTAGAGTTCTGAGGCTGCTCTTGACTTTACCTGTTAGGAATTGGCTTTGATTCTTCCAGTGGAGCTTTCTTTTTTTTTCTAAGCGAGAGAGTGAGGGAGCAGGGGCAACAGACAGGGACAGACATACAGCAAAGGGAGAGAGAGGTGAAGCATCAATATTTTGTTGTATCACCTTAGTTATTCATTGACTGCTTTTCATATGGGGCTAGACCAGGTGGGGGGAGGGGCTCCAGCTAAGCCAGTGACCCCTTGCTCAATCCACTGACCTTGGGCTAAAGCCAGCAACCATGGGGTCATTCATTGATTCATTCATTCATCATTCATCATTCAATCAAGTAGTCATTCATTTGTCAGTTATTTATTGAGCCAATACGTGCCAGGCGCCACTCCAGGTAACTGCTATTTATTAGTGAACAAAACAAAGGTCCTTGCTCATGTGGAACATGTATTTTAGTGGATGGTGGGTACATACTAGTAATTCATTTTGGTTTTACTTTTTTTTTTCTTTTACAGAGACAGAGAGAGTCAGAGAAAGAGGAATAGATAGGGACAGACAGACAGGAGGGAGAGAGATGAGAAGCATCAATCATTAGATTTTCCGTTGTGACACCTTAGTTGTTCATTGGTTGCTTTCTCATATGTGCCTTGACTGTGGGCCTTCAGCAGACCAAGTAATCTCTTTCTTGCTCAAGCCAGCGACCTTGGGTCCAAGCTGGTGAGCTTTGCTCAAACCAGATGAACCCGCACTCAAGGTGTCAACCTCCGGGTCTCGAACCTGGGTTCTTCGCAGCTTAGTCCAATGCTCTATCCACTGCGCCACCGCCTGGTCAGGCTGGTTTTAATTTTTACTTCCCACGTAACTTATAAAGTTGAGTCTCTTTTCTCATGTATATTGACCTGATAAAAATCCTCTTCTGTGAAGTGACTATTCAAACATTTTGCCCATTCAAAATAATATTGGCAGTGTCTTTGTGCTTTTTTGGTTCTTTATATAATGTGGATATACATCCTTTCGGGATATATTCATTGTGATTATTTCTCCCAGTCTTTACCTTACTTTTTGATTATCTTTTTTTTTTTAAGTGAATGGAGGGGAGATAGACAGATTCCCGCATGCACTCCATCTGGTATCCACCTGGCTACTCCCGTCTGGGGCCTCAAATCAATCGAGCTCTTCTCAGCTCAAACCAACAGAGCCACTGGCTTCAGGAGCGAAGAGAGAGAGAGAACAGGGAGAGGGAGGAAGGGGAGACAACCAGATGGTTGCTTCCCCTGTGAGTCATGACTGGGAATCAAACCCGGAACGTCCATATGCCGGGCCAATGTTCTATCCACTGAGCCCACTGGCCAGGGCCACCTTTTGATGATTTGAAACGGTATCATTTGATAAATAGATAGGAGCTTAAATTAATTTAACTAAAGACTTATTTGACAATCTCTTATAATTAGTGCTGTCTGCAGAGTTTAAGGTCATAAAGACATTCTCCTATGTCTCACACGAGAGGCTTTATAGTTTTATTTTGTACAGGACGGGGGAAATTGGAAGAGACAGAGCTTAGGAATGTCGATCCTCCTGTTCAGAAAGAGGTGGGTAATGGCTCACACACTGAACAGAAAGCATCTGGCTCATTCAGATGAGGCCGGAGGGTCTTGTTCTACAACCTGGCAGCGTGTCCCTGCTTCAGACTGGAATGAAACAGAGCTTATAGTCGGGCGGTACAGAGCCTAACCCAGAGACAGCTGGAGTGGTGTCAATGTCCTTCAGATCAACCACAGGCTTCAGGGTAAAATGCTGTAAAATGTGGGTCAGTATTAAAAACAGCTCCATGCGGGCCAGGCCTTCTCCAACGCAAACTCTTTTTCCTAAAAATGACACAGAAATTACATATTAATTTAATTCAATTCTATTTCTGAGTTAACACACAAAGAGGCTCAAAAATATGAAAATAAGAAATAAATATATAAGCATCTTAATAAAAGACTAATTAACTTATGTCTTCTCTTATCTACAGCGGAACCTGGTTTCCTTCATTCTCTCAGCTCCTACTTCTGTGTGCGTGCTGCAAGAAAGATTCTATTCTGTGCTCCCACGTTGGATTTGCTTTCCTGAGGCTTGTCAGTGACATCATTCCATGCACACACACACATGCTGACCTACCCCAGCTGGCATGAGGCACACACTGTACTTTTCCATGGACAGTTCCAAGGCTCAGTAAAGGGTTTCTTTCTCCTCATCTGTATTTTAAAGCAGTGGTCCCCAACCTTTTTTGGGCCACGGACTGGTTTAATGTCAGAAAATATTTTTACGGAGCAGCCTTTAGGATGGGACGGATAAATGTATCACGTGACCGAGACAAGTGTCAAGAGTGAGTCTTAGACGAATGTAACAGAGGGAATCTGTCATTTTTTAAAAATAAAACATTGTTCAGACTTAAATATAAATAAAACGGAAATAATGTAAGTTATTTATTCTTTCTCTGTGGACCGGTACCAAATGCCCCATGGACCGGTACCAGTCCGTGGCCTGGGGGTTGGGGGACCACTGTTCTAAAGGATAATCTTAATCTTGTCATGTCCCTGCTTTAAAAATTTTTAGGAGCTTACCGTTGCCAAGTATATAAAGAAACATCACGAACTAGCCACAGCATTACTATCCACTAATCCCCAAACAGACTGGCAATTTCAGATGTTGTCTCAAATTCCAGTGGTCCCTCCACATTGAATAGTCTTCCCCTCTGCTCTGCCTGCTGACACTCTCTACATCAGGGGTCCCCAAACTATGGCCCGCGGGCCGCATGCGGCCCCCTGAGGCCATTTATCCGGCCCCCACCGCACTTCCGGAAGAGGCACCTCTTTCATTGGTGGTCAGTGAGAGGAGCATAGTTCCCATTGAAATACTGGTCAGTTTGTTGATTTAAATTTACTCGTTCTTTATTTTAAATATTGTATTTGTTCCCATTTTGTTTTTTTACTTTAAAATAAGATATGTGCAATGTGCACAGGGATTTGTTCATAGTTTTTTTATAGTCCGGTCCTCCAACGGTCTGAGGGACAGTGAACTGGCCCCCTGTGTAAAAAGTTTGGGGACCCCTGATCTACATTTTACTAGATCCTGTTCAGATGTCATTTACTCTATGCAAACTTCTGTGACGTGCTCAGGGTATGTAACTCAGTCCCCTGTTTCCACAGCCCTCATTAATGTTCTAATACAGCACATGTCACATGAAGTTCTAATAATTCGTCTTTCTCACTGACTGGAATATAAGCTCTGAAGGTAAGGCCTTTCATCTTGAAATGATTCCTACAGTGTCAGACAAAAGCGACTCTACAAACCCAGTGATATGAATAGAAACCTTGAGCAGGCTCGTTTCACAGGAAGAAAGATCAGGCCTTTTACTCTCTCTTCTTCCCTCTGTTTCTCCTTTGGAGTGTGCTGAATATTCTCTGGGTCTCCTTCCTTTCAGGTCCATTCTCTGTGTGTTTGTCTTTGGTGCTTACTCTCTGCTCAAGAAGCTGATTCCTATGACTTGCATAAACCCAGAAGTTGGTTCCTTTCTGAGTTCTGAATAATAAATTCAGAGGATTAGATATTGAAATGGCCAGAGTATTTAATCCTCACTCCCACCCTGTAGACAGTGGCTCTATTCCTCTGCCTCTAAACGCATCTCCTGTTGAGGGGTCTCATCCTTCTTTGCTAAAGATCTACTTGGGTTCCAGTTATAGCCACCTTCCCTTGTCCCTTTTAAACTAGGATGGTGATGTTTTTCTGCTGCTGGTGTCAGCCCCTGAGTGCTTTAGCACACCTCATTATATCCCTTAATCTTCCCACACCTCAAAAACTGTCTTTGCATTAAACGTGTGTGTGTGTGTGTGTGTGTGTGTGTGACACAGACAGAGAAAGGGACAAATAGGGACAGACAGAAAGGAAGGGAGAGAGATGAGAAGCATCAATTCTTCATTATAGCTCCTTAGTTGTTCATTGATTGCTTTCTCATATGTGCCTTGACTGGGGGGCTACAGCAGAGAGAGTGACACCTTTCTCAAGCCAGTGACCATGGGGTCATGTCTATGATCCCAAGCTCATGCTAACAACCTTGCGCTCAAGCTGGATGAGCCTGCACTCAAGCCAGCGAAATCAGGGTTTCGAACCTGGGTCCTCTGTATCCCAGTCCGATGCCCTATCTACTGCACTACTGCCTGGTTAAAATCATTAAACCTTCTTTAGTTGACTTTTCTGAATATGCTCCCTACTTCTTTCCAGGACTCTCACAAATTAAAGAAAGGTACTCGAGTGATACTTTCTCTAAGAAAATTTTCCTTACCCTCTAACTACTCTGCCCTCTGCCCTGGCTGCACAGAGGACAAGAGTCAGGAGCTCCGACCCTGGCCGGTAGCTCATTCTGTTAGAGCGTCATCTGAAACACCAAGGTTGCAGGTTTGATCCCCAGCCAGGGCACATACAGAAAGTGACCGATGAATATAGAACTAAGTGGAACAGCACATGAATGCTTCTCTCTTTCTCCCCTTTCTCTTTCTGTCTCTCTTAAACAAAACAATACAAAGATAAAGGAGTCAGAAGCTTTTGTTTTGGCTCCCATAACAGCCCATTGAAGAAAGACCATTTGTCTCTCTGGGGTCTCACTGCCTATTAATTTGCCTTCCTCTCTTTCAGAGAGGGGATCTGTTCCTTATTCACACTTTATCCTTGGATCTTAGCATGAGTCTGCTGCATACGGGCTCCTCAGTGACGTGTACTGAATGAACTGACTCTAGGAGGAGCTTTTGGCAATGTCAGTGGTGAATTATGGGACAGAACTCATTGAGCAGTCTCCAATCCAATGAGAAATAACCTGGACTTTGGGAGTGGTGCCTCTGTCCTCATGCAAATGACAATTTGTCCAGCCCAGAGTAGCCTCCATACAAAGCCCTGCCTCATCTCTTTGGCCTCTGATGTACAAATAGAAAAGAAACTTGCTTACCTGCTGAAAAAGGCATGAAGTAGTCACTCCTCTTAAAGTTGCCTCTTTCATCTAAGAAGTGTCCGGGGTCAAACTGGTCTGGGTTAGGAAACTCTTTGTTATCGTGCAGGATAGAAGTCAGAGATGTGAATATGGATGTGCCCTGATATAAAGAGAAACAGACAAACCAGATTATAAAGAAGGGTATGGAGGCCCTGGCCGGTTGGCTCAGTGGTAAAGCATCTGACCAGCGTGTGTCCTGGGTTTGATTCCTGGTCAGGGCACACAGGAGAAGTGTCCATCTACTTCTTCACCCCTCCTTTTTTCACTTTTCTCTCTTTTCTCTTCCCCTTCTACAGCCATGGCTTAATTAAAAATGGCTCCGATTGCAACGGAGCAGTGGCCTAGATGGACAGAGCACCGTCCCCTAGTGGGCATGCCAGGTAGATCCTGGGCAGGTGCATGCAGGAGTCTGTCTCTGTCTCCCCTCCTCTCACTAAATTGAAAAAAAAAGAGAATGTTATGGAGCTTTAAATAAACGTCCCTTTATCTAATTCTTTTGTATTATACATCAGGAAATTGAGGTATTAAAAGGAGAATTTATTTATTTCATGTCACAGAACAAATTAATGACCAATCCTAACAGGTCTTAAACCATATAAGCCAGTCCTCGTCACTGTTCATGGAGCCCAAGGCTTCCTCTTCAGTGTGTAGTCTGATATCAGCACTTGTTTTTCAGAAAACAAAGGATGTTCTCTAGAGTACATTGTTCTTTAAAAATTGCACTATTTTCTCAAGTACTGAAGTCATTGAAAATCCAGCTCATTCTCTTTGAAACCAAGTATGAGGTCTTCCTCAAAACTCTACCTGAGTGGCAGTATTCTTGAAAACCCTTTACTTTCCAATCAGAATGAGAAAATAGTAAGTATCCCTCCTCCTAATGCTTTCTTTCAGTTGACTTGTTGCTCTTTTTTTTTTTTTTTTTTTTTCATGAAAAGTTTGACGAGTAAGTGACACAGACAGCTGAGGAGACAAGGGGAGGACAGGCTGCTGGCTGAGTGGGGAGCGTAGTAAACACACTGGAGAGCAGAGACGCGGACAGCAGACTGCGCTAACGGACACGCAGGGTGCACTGAAATCCTCGGGGAACGTAAGCGCTATTATGTTTATAAAGTAGTGTCAGCAGACTAGAAGGAAAGGAACACAGAGGGTGAGGTGCCTGAGTTTTGAACGTGCAATACCTGTAGAAAATGAAGCAGACTGTAATTCCACTACAGTGATAGTCGGAATCTGATTCCCATGAAAAAGGGATCTCTCACCTTCGGAATAAAGTATCCTCTGAAGTTAATGTCCCGGGTCACCTCATGGGGCAGGTTGTTGGGAACGAGGTCACTGTATCTCTGGATCTCGTGCACCACGGCGTCCGTGTAGGGCATGCGGCTCCTGTCCTGCATGCAGGGGCTCCGGTTTCTGCCAACCACACGGTCGATCTCTTCCTGGACTTTAGCTGGCACGGCAGGAATCAGAATGTATGTGAAATGGAACACTCTTGTGAAATGACCGTCTTAATTTTGGTTACATTGTGCTGGGAGATGGGGAGAAAGGAAAACGATGTTTGGCTACCTCCATAAGGGAGAAAAGGAAACAGATTTTTAGTTTCTTGGGCTAATTCGAGTCTTATTAGAGACTTAAATATATATATGTGCATGTAAAACACAATTGTACCATGAAATTCATTTCTCAACTTTGATTCTCTATTTTGTGTATTTTTGTTTAATGGACTAGGGGGCCTGGGATCTGGAAGGATCACTACAAACCATGTAGTTTAACCTCTTTGTATATACAGTTTTTGTTTTATTAAATGTGTAACTTCCAAGGGAGTAAGAGCTTCCCAGGACAGTAAGTGCTTAATAAATAGAGTAATTAAATGAGATGTTTAGTTGACTCAGCACAGAGGAACAAGAAGTTAACATTTATAGAGAGTGAAAAATTTGACAGGCATGCCACACTATTTAGTATATTTCTTTCTAATTTCTCAGAATAGTTTTATGTGTTTGGTATTAGTTTATGTATCTTAAAAATGAGAAAAGAGATCCAGAAAAGTAAATATATTTCTTAAGGACATCCAGGTATTATTGGGTCTTTCTTATTCCCAAACCCACCATCTTTGAACTTAAATAAGATTATTGTAAGTAATTTGTGTTAGTGAATTATATTTTTTCTTTACCTACAAAGTATATCATGTTAATAGCTTAAGTAGGACTATTCATTAGTTAAAAACAAATGCTTATTAACTTTCCCTTTGTGGAAAAGACTCTGTGAATGTTAGGAAGTATTATCATCTCGTTAGACAGAAGAGGGCGTCATACGGGGAAAGGTAGTCATGAGTCGGAGGTCACACAGCTATGTGCTAGTAGAGCAGAACCTGCAACCACTGTTGTTAGAGCCTACAACCCATTTTCTCTACTACCGGGTGGCTACTGTGGACATATGGGATGTATCTACCACATGAAGAATGGTCCTTTAATGGAGCATCTGAAAAATATGTGGCTTAATAGCTATAAGGAAGGAAAGGTTAGGAAATTTAGAGAAGTTTTAGAATTTGCCTTCTCAATTTGAGAGATCAGTTTTGCCTGGAAGAGAGTGGATATATGCAGTGGTTAAAACTGCTTATAAAGCCATATGCTTAGCAAAATATCACAATAAAAGATAATAATGGGAAGGAACATATAAATGGATATGATGCAAGAAAAAACCCAAATAGAAAATGAAAATGGAAGAACTGGGGAAATATGACACAAGAAGGGCTTTAAATGTGTGTAGGAAAATGTCCCAAACAATTGACAGTCATAATCGACATAGGTCTTACAAGAGTTAGTGAGTTTATTTGGCCAAAAGAATCTGTGACACATGAAAGAAATACATTGCTATGGCATACCCCAATGTGTGCAAGCAAAGTGATTTCAAGGCTGTGCTTGTAAATCGCACCTTTTGGAAACCATCCCAGTTATAATGGAGGACAGGGGACTTTAAACCAAGTAGGAAAATCTGATGCTGATGTTGGAGAGAGAAGCTCTTGAGATTTAATTATACTAACACTGTCTGCATGTACCAAACAGAAAATGACGTAACAGTGGAGGAAATAACCTCCTAATATGAACTCAATAAAAAAGAGGAGGTAAAATGGGAAAATTGCATTTGTAAGAGAAATCATGCTTCTGAGGAAAATTTTGTTTCCCCAAAAGGGTATATTTTAAAAGAAGTTTTTATTTGTGTCTAATTCTAAAGTAAGACACTCCAGTAGAGAAAGATTGTGATTTTGTTGAGTTCATCTTTAGATTGCAAATGCACTTGAGCAGAAATCTCTCTTTTTTTTTTTTTTTTTTTTTTTGACAGAGACAGAGAGAGTCAGAGTGATAGACAGGGACAGATAGGAAGGGAGAGAGATGAGAACCATCAATTTTTCATTGCAACATCTTACTTGTCCTTTGATCTCTTGCTCATTGATTGCTCTCTCCGATGTACTGGGGGGCTAGCAGAGCAAGTGATCCCTTGCTCAAGTCAGTGACCTTGGGATTTAAACCAATGACCTTTGGGCTAAAGCCAGCAACAATGGGGTCATGTCTGTGATCCCATGCTCAAGCCAGTACCCCATGCTCAAGCTGCTCAGCCCGTGCTCAGGCCACAGCCTTGGAGTTTCAAAACTGGGTCCTCCACATCCCAGTCCAACGCTATATCCACTGCACCACTGCCTGGTCAGGTTACAAAGATATATTTATTGGGATGTGGAAGGTATATCAAGTGATATTGTTTTAGAGGAAGAGTAAGGCTAATCTTTCCTAGATCTTAAGACAACCCTGCCTACTTCATCTGGTCTGATGCAAATCAAGGATACTCTACCATTACAGGAAGAACAATGACTTCTGCCCTTCAAAGCTCTGCTGTTATTTAAATTTTTTTCTCATTTTTTCTCATTTTCTCATAAATTTCTCTATAATTTAACTTTAATTTCTCTAATGTTAGAAAGATTATTAGTAATGGAATTTTTTTTTTGGAATATTGTCTAGACAGGTGAAGAATGGGAGAATTATCAGTGCTGCCCGCCATTTCTACCCCAAATTTTATCTTGACCATCGTCTGTTATCATACCTGTGACCTCTGGGTGTTTTAGCAGAAGCAGGAGTCCATATTTCAGGGTGGAGCTTGTTGTCTCTGTTCCCGCACTAAAGATGTCCCACACAGTATGGATCAAATTTTCTATAGTAAATACAGACTGTTGATTCTGCTTTTCCTAGTAATAATATCTTAGAATTACTTATAAATAGAAGAACCTTAGAGGTACTGTAATGTATCTCAATATAACATCATTATTTGCTTATTTTACAAATTAATCCAGACAGCAGAGAATGTAATAGCTGAAGGTAAAGTTAGATGAGTTATTAGGTGTCCTTCAAACAGTTAAAATAAAATCAGAGTTACAAATTTTCCGTAAGTCCTTTTTGATTCCTACTTTCTCACTCATGAGTCAATCAGTTCTTTCAAACATAATTTTTATCAAGTCATCATGACTACTCACTGACAGTTCTATGACCTATTGTGTATTTTATCATGTCTAAATTTCTCATTCAGCCTCCAGAACCACCCACCTGCTAACAGCATCACTATTCCCAATGTCGCCAGCCATGACACCGACAGCAGTTTCTCAGTTACAATCAAGATAACCTCTGAAAATTCCACACACTTGATCATCATTCCCTAGACCCAGTTTGTCATCTCTGTTCATCTAAGCCAGCATTTCCTCTAAAACTACCTCATTTGGCAAGATTTCCTAGTAGCTTTCCAAGGTAAACCTTTCTAGGTTCTTATGCATTCCTGAGTTTCCTCACATGTACCATCTTGCTTTCACGGAACTTATTTTATGAAAGATATATGTTGTTTATCATTAATCTTGAATGTGTGTGTACTTGTTTGTGGATGTCTTTAAACCTGTTCCAAATAAAGAACCAGGTTTAACAAGGTAAATATAAAGCCTTGTAAGTCATTTTTAGTGAGAATTTGGACTATTTCAAGACACTCATTATGGTTTGCAGAAGCAACAGGTTGTACAAGTAGTTAATACATCCTTAGGAAGATGCATTCATTTTATTATCCCAATTTCACTGTGAAAGATTAAAACTAATCCATGAGTCACATCACCAGCAAAGATAAAATTGCAAATCAGAATATTTTATACCTTTTCCATTTGAATCAGGAAGTAGTCAATAAAGTCTCGAGGGTTATTGAGGTCCAGGGATTCCTGGTGTTCTTTTACTTTTTCCATAATAAATTCTTTCTGTTTAACAATGTTTTCAAATAATTCATTATGACATCCAGGGAGATAATGTATTAAATGTGGGAATGCATTGTAGAGCTGAAAGAGTAAAGAATCACTCATTAATTCACTGAGCAAACTTTTATAGCCCTATATTATGTGTCAGACACTTTGCTATATGCTGAGCAGCTAAAGATGAATAAAACATGCATCCTGCAATAAGACATACTTGGAATTTGAAAGAAAAGCAACTGGCCTGACCAGTGTTGGTGTAGTGGATAGAACATCAACTTGGGACACAAATTGAGTTCGCAGACTTGAGTATGGGCTTACTAGCTTGAGAGCCGGTGACCGGCTTGAGTGTGAGATCATCAACACAAGGCCATGGTCACTGGTTTGAGCCCAAAGGTCACTGGCTTGAGCCCAGATGTCTCTAGCTTGAAGCCCAAGGTCACAGTATTAAGTGCAAGGTCAGTCGCTTGAGCAAGGGGTCACTTGCTTGGCTAGAGTCCCCACTTCCTAGTCAAGACACATAAGAGAAAGCAGTCAATGAAAAACTAAAGTGCCGCAACTATGATTTGATGCTTCTCATATCTCTCCCTTCCTGTCTCTCTTCATTCCTCTTTCTCTCCTTTTCTCTCTTGTGTGTGTGGAAAAAGAAAATGGAAGGAACGGTAAATATTCAGAGTTATAGGACAACAGACACACACGTTACAAAGCAGTTTTAAAACCTTTAAATTCTTTTCCTAACCATAGTTCTCTGAAAGTATTAAGAAGCATACTACCTCTTTCCAAATGAGGATACTGAGGTTGAGAAAGGCTACTCCACCACTCTGTGACACCAGCCTAGTGACAGAGCTAGAACCCAGTGTTCCTCCCAGTTTACCCTACACATATTTCTACAGTCACCTAAAAAGATTGCACTCATACCCTTGTTTAGTAATGAAGAGACAGTGTATCAGGAAGATTAAGGAAATGCCAAATTACTTAGCTTATTTTTATTTAGGTATTTGTGCCCTCAAGAATATGCACACTTGTGACATCAGAGAAATGGCACCATGAGGAGGACTCCTGATACCTCTCCTGGAAATTTCAACAAATTCAATAACTAGAGAAAGAAAAACAATCCCAGGAGCATCAGAAATACACACACATCAAACAATGGTATGATCAGGTGAAAAGGTGGCTGAAAAAACACTCTGAAGGAAATAGGGCGGAGAATGGAGTATTCCGCTTTCTTCACTGACCCAAGGAAAGTTTTTTTCACTTGGAACTGAGAAGAAGGGAGGGCTAGGGTGGAAACATGCAAGCCGAGGAGACAGTGTGCCCGCGGCTCAACCTACACGGAGCTAACACCAGCAGCAAACCCCGGCAGAGGTGGGCAAGTGGCTTGCCTGTGGAGTGGGCTTTGTTTACCCCCGGTCTCTGGATCAGCGAGTGCGGGCAGTGTTCGCGTGGTTCCTCCTAGCGCCTCGGTCATGGGCGCCTGTGTTCCCAGATGGAGGGGCTGGGTCAGAGACTGTCAGCAGTGGCCTTCTGTGTGGGCTACAGCCAGAGTCTCTGTATAACACCTACTCCCCAAACAACAGTGTGCGGGGAGTGCACGAAAGCCAGCTTTCCTACGCCTGGACCTCTCCTGGTGGGGCGC
Organism: Saccopteryx bilineata; assembly: GCF_036850765.1. Classification (NCBI taxonomy): domain Eukaryota; kingdom Metazoa; phylum Chordata; class Mammalia; order Chiroptera; family Emballonuridae; genus Saccopteryx; species Saccopteryx bilineata. The sequence goes on from NC_089496.1 coordinate 82,402,404, forward strand.
TAACAAAGCAAATTCCCCAGGAAGAAAACTACAGAAGTGCTGGGGGAAGGGCATGCAGGCAGCTTGTTGACAGCCTATGGAGAGCAGACCCATGGATCACTGAAAAAAGCTTAATCCACAGTCTACTCACTGCCCAGCTGGATTACACTGGCAGTGGCTCTGGCTGACAAGGTCTTCTTTCCTAGGTCTGTGATTTAAGAAAACCCAGAAGAGGGACTTGGTAGTTCTTAGGGCCCCTCGCTCAGCAGGCAATGGCTGGGGCAACTTCCTGCCAGCGAATACAGGGTAAAAAATACATTTCTACGGAACAGACCTCAGAGAACACTGAAGAAGTTGGGCAGGCTAGGCTGTAGGCTTCCCAGCAAGGGAGAAGCCTGTGAAGAGCATCCCCATGGAGCTCTAAGGCAAATTTAACTAGACATACCCGGGGAACCTTACAAAGGAGCCTGACCAGAAGTCAGCTTGCCCCCCTGCCTGCTTAAGCTGGTGGCTCTAGTCAGCAGAGCTTTTATTCCCAGGGCTGTGCTTTAAAAGGACCTGGAAGAGAGACTTGGCAGTTTTTAAGACCTCTTGTTCTGCAGGCAGTGATGGGGGCATCTTTCTGCCAGCCGATACAGGTTACAAAGTGCAAAAAACCTGGGGAGAGTAGTCCCGCAAAACGCTGAGGCATACTAGACATACCTGGAGGCTCATAGAAAGACACCCGAGGAGCAATCAGCTGCCAGCCCTGCCTGATTACGCTGGTGGCTTGGGTTGGCAAGGCCTTACCCAGAATCCTGTGTTGAGTGGGGATAGAGGGGGTTTTTGGCAGCTCTTAGAGCCTCTTGCTCACCAGACAATGGCGGTGGCAAATTCACAGCTGGGTCCCCAGGCTGCTGGTTCAGGAAGGAGAGACTGGGGGAGCGGCTCTGGGAAAATGGACTCTCCCATTGTCGAAGCCTGTAAATGCTAATAAGTCCTGCCTACCAATGGGACTGAGGCCTAGTTTATGTCATTGCCATAACGACATATCAACTGCAAATCTCTACCTAAGAGTGTCACAGGGGCAAAACCTGGGGTACAATGCCACCGGATAAAAAGAGAGAGAAAGAAGGAAAAGGAAGAAGATAACCTCTCAAAACCAGAAAAATCTAGTCTTTATAACTTTTTCCATTTTTTTTCTTTTCATTTTTGTATCTTTTTTTTCTTGCACCTTGGTCCTTTTATCCTCTATCCATTTTATTCTTTTCTTTTCATTTTGAACTTCATAACCTATAGGTGTTATATTTTCCATTCTTTTTTTCTCTCTATCTATGAGGGTTACATTCCAAAAACTTTAACTCTCTTCTTTTTTTCTTTTTTCTTTTTTTCTCCCTCTCTTTTGGTTTCTTCTTTTCTGTTTCACTTTTCCTCTCATTTGATCCTCACTCATAAACAAATTATTTTATTTTGGATTCAAATCTTTTCTTTGTGGCATTTTGTGTGCTTTTTACCTCACTGTTTAACTCATTAGCATTCCCCCCAACTCCAGCTCTCCATTCTATGTAGATTTTGTTTCACTTAATACAATAGAATTTGCATCTTTCACTGTATTTATTTTTCTTTTTATTTTTTCCCTCTTTTCTCTTTCACTATATCTCTCATTTGACCATTATTTACAAACAAATTATTTTATTCTTGATCCAAATATTTTCCATGTTGTATTTTGTGGAATACAAATTACCTCATTTTTTGCCTCTTTGTCACTTCTCCCCAACTCAGGCCCTTCATTCTATATAGTTTTTGTTCCATTTAGCACAATATAATTTTCAGTTTTCCAATGTATTTTCTCAAAAAAAATTTTTTTTAATTTTTTATCTTTATTTTTTATTCTTTATCAACTCTTATTAGTGTTATTAACAATATCACTCTCAAATTCCATTAAGGAAATAGAAATCAAATATCATGGATACAAAAGACAGAGATGTAGCTTAGATAGATGAAGAAATATCTATAGAAAAAAATAGCTTGGAGACCTTGGAGTTAAATGACAGAGAATTTAAAATTGAAATCCTAAAAATATTCAGGGATATACAAGAAAGCACAGAAAGGCAATTTAGGGAGCTCAAAAAACAATTCAATGAACAGAAAAAATACATCACCAAGGAAACTGAAACTATGAAAATGAATCAAACAGAGATGAAAAACTCAATTCATGAACTGAAAAATGAGGTAACAAGCTTAGCTAATAGAACAGGCCAGATAGAGGAAAGAATTAGTGACATAGAAGACAGGCAACTAGAGGCACTACAGAGAGAAAAGGAGAGAGACTCATGAATTAAAAAAAATGAGAAAGCCCTACAGGAATTGTCTGACTCCACAAAGAAGCAACATAAGAAAAAGGGGTATATCAGAAGGAGAAGAGAGAGAAAATGGAATGGAGGACATATCCAAACAAATAATAGATGACAGCTTCCCAAGCCTGTGGAAAGAACTAAAGCCTCGAATTCAAGAAGCAAACAGAACACCGAGTTATCTTAACTCTAACAAACCTACTCTGGGGCACATCATAATGAAATAAGCACAAACCAATGACAAATAAAAAATTCTCTTCGACTCCCGGTGTGGGAACGCCAATATACCTTGTGACGTCACGGAAATGGCGCCGTGAGAAGCGCGTCCGACAGCTCTCCCCTAAATCACAACAAATTTATCAACTAGAAACAGAAAAATTTATCCTTGGAGCATTCCGGAGTTCCACACAAACTGAAAGCAAAAGGACTGTTATCACTTGAATCTGAGAGACGAGGGTGTGGAGGAAGCTACCGCAGCGACGCTCATTCAAGCCGCCAGGGAGTGCGCCTTCGTGCTATCAATAAGACCACCCTCAGATGCCGACAAGAAAGAGAAAATCGAATATTATGGATACAAAAGAAAGAGAGGTAACACAAATAGATGTGGAAAAATCTATGGAGAAAAGACTTAACATATTGGAAGCCTTGGAGCTAAATGACAGAGAATTTAAAATAGAAATCTTAAAAATACTCAGAGATATACAAGAAAACACAGAAAGGCAATATAGGGAGATCAGAAAACAACTCAGTGAACACAAAGAATATATTACCAAGGAAATTGAAACTATAAAAACAAATCAAACAGAAATGAAAAACTCAATTCACGAGCTGAAAAACGAGGTAACAAGCTTAGCTAACAGAACAGCCCAGATTGAAGATAGGATTAGTGAAATAGAAGACAAACAACTTGAGGCACAACAGAGAGAAGAAGAAAGAGACTCAAAAATAATAAAAAATGAGAAAGCCCTACAGGAATTGTCTGACTCCATCAGAAAGAATAACATAAGAATAATAGGTATATCAGAGGGAGAAGAGAAAGAAAATGGAATGGAGAATATACTCAAACAAATAATAGATGAGAACTTCCCAAGCCTGTGGAAGGAACTAAAGCCTCAAATTCAAGAAGCAAACAGAACACCAAGTTTTCTTAACCCCAACAAACCCACTCCAAGGCACATCATAATAAAGATGACACAAACCAATGACAAAGAAAAAATTCTCAAGGCAGCCAGGGAAAAGAAGAGTACAACATATAAAGGAAGGCCTATTAGATTATCATCAGATTTCTCAGCAGAAACTCTACAAGCTAGAAGAGAGTGGACCCCAATATTTAAAGCCCTGAAAGAGAGGAACTTTCAGCCAAGAATACTATACCCATCAAAGCTATCCTTCAAGTATGAAGGAGATATAAATACATTCACAAATACAGAAAAGATGAGAGAATTTATCAACAGAAAGCCCCCACTCCAGGAAATACTAAGGGGGGTTTTCCAACCAGATTCAAAGAACAAAAGAAAACAACACCACAAGTAACAGCTCCACCAAGAACACAATAAAACCAAACTTAAACTGTGACAACAAAGGAAAAAAAGGGGGGAGAGGATGGAGATTAACAGTAGCAAAGGATGATGAAGTGCAGAAATACTTATAAGATAGGGTACTACAATGAATATGGTAGGTACCCTTTTCATTACTTAATGGTAACCACCCTTAAAAAAACCACCACAAAAACACTTGACTTAAAAAAGGTAGCAACAGAGGAAAGAAGTATGGAACACAAACAAACAAAAACAAATGATAGAAAAACAAAAGAGAAGAGTCACACTAGATACAAAACTAACAGAAAGCAATTTATAAAATGGCAGTAGGGAACCCACAAGTGTCAATAATTACACTAAATGTAAATGGATTAAACTTACCAATAAAAAGACACAGAGTAGCAGAATGGATTAAAAAAGAAAATCCAACTATATGCTGCCTACAAGAAACACATCTAAGCAACAAGGATAAAAACAAATTCAAAGTGAAAGGCTGGAAAACAATACTCCAAGCAAACAACACCCAAAAAAAAGCAGGCGTAGCAATACTCATATCAAATAATGCTGACTACAAGACAGAAAAAGTACTCAGAGACAAAAATGGTCATTTCATAATGATTAAGGGGAAGTTGAATCAAGAAGACATAACAATCCTTAATATATATGCACCAAACCAAGGAGCACCAAAATATATAAGACAGCTACTTATTGACCTTAAAACAAAAACTAACAAAAATACAATCATACTTGGAGACCTCAATACACCGCTGACAGTTCTAGATCGGTCATCCAAACAGAGAATCAATAAAGATATAGTGGCCTTAAACGAAATACTAGAACACCTGGATATGATAGACATCTACAGGACACTTCATCCCAAAGCGACAGAGTATACATTTTTCTCTAGTGTACATGGAACATTCTCAAGAATTGACCATATGTTGGGCCACAAAGACAATATCAGCAAATTTAGAAAAATTGAAATTGTACCAAGCATATTTTCTGATCATAAAGCCTTGAAACTAGAATTCAACTGCAAAAAAGAGGGGGAAAAACCCACAAAAATGTGGAAACTAAACAACATACTTCTAAAAAATGAATGGGTCAAAGAAGAAATAAGTGCAGAAATCAAAAGATATATACAGACAAATGAAAATGAAAATACGACATATCAGAATCTCTGGGATGCAGCAAAAGCAGTAATAAGAGGAAAGTTCATATCACTTCAGGCCTATATGAACAAACAAGAGAGAGCCGAAGTAAACCACTTAACTTCACACCTTAAGGAACTAGAAAAAGAAGAACAAAGACAACCCAAAACCAGCCGAAGAGAGGAGATAATAAAAATCAGAGCAGAAATAAATGAAATAGAGAACAGAAAAACTATAGAAAAAATCAATAAAACAAGGAGCTGGTTCTTTGAAAAGATCAACAAAATTGACAAACCCTTGGCAAGACTCACCAAGGAAAAAAGACACAGGACTCAAATAAATAAAATCCAAAATGAAAGAGGAGAGATCACCACAGACATCATAGAAATACAAAGAATTATTGTAGAATACTATGAAAAATTATATGCCACCAAATACAACAATCTAGAAGAAATGGATAAATTCCTAGAACAATACAACCTTCCTAGACTGAGTCATGAAGAAGCAGAAAGCCTAAACAGACCAATCAGCAGGGAGGAAATAGAAAAAACTATTAAAAATCTCCCCAAAAATAAAAGTCCAGGCCCAGACGGTTATACTAGTGAATTCTATCAAACATTCAAAGAAGACTTGGTTCCTATTCTACTCAAAGTCTTCCAAAAAATTGAAGAAGAAGCAATACTTCCAAACACATTTTATGAGGCCAACATAACCCTCATACCAAAACCTGGCAAGGATGGCACAAAAAAAGAAAACTACAGACCAATATCTCTAATGAATACAGATGCTAAAATACTAAACAAAATACTGGCAAACCGAATACAACAACATATTAAAAAAATAATACATCATGATCAAGTGGGATTCATCCCAGAATCTCAAGGATGGTTCAACATACGCAAAACGGTTAACGTAATACACCATATCAACAAAACAAAGAACAAAAACCACATGATCTTATCAATAGATGCAGAAAAGGCTTTTGATAAAATACAACACAATTTTATGTTTAAGACTCTCAACAAAATGGGTATAGAAGGAAAATATCTCAACATGATAAAGGCCATATATGATAAACCATCAGCCAACATCCTATTAAACGGCATAAAACTGAGGACTTTCTACCTTAAATCAGGAACAAGACAGGGTTGTCCACTCTCTCCACTCTTATTCAACGTGGTGCTAGAAGTTCTGGCCAGAGCAATCAGACAAGACAAAGAAATAAAAGGCATCCATATCGGAAAAGAAGAAGTAAAGCTATCACTTTTTGCTGATGATATGATCCTATACATCGAAAACCCGAAGGACTCCACAAAAAGATTATTAGAAACAATAAACCAATACAGTAAGGTCGCAGGATACAAAATTAACATACAAAAGTCCATAGCCTTTCTATATGCCAACAATGAAATATTAGAAAACGAACTCAAAAAAATAATCCCCTTCACGATTGCAACAAAAAAAATAAAATACCTAGGAATAAACATAACAAAGAACGTAAAGGACCTATATAATGAAAATTACAAAGCATTGTTAAGGGAAATCGAAAAAGATACAATGAGATGGAAAAATATTCCTTGTTCTTGGATAGGAAGAATAAATATTATCAAAATGGCCATATTACCCAAAGCAATATACAAATTTAATGCAATTCCCATCAAAATCCCTATGAGATTTTTTAAAGAACTGGAACAAAAAATCATCAGATTTATATGGAACTATAAAAAACCCCGAATAGCCAAAACAATCCTAAGGAAAAAGAATGAAGCTGGGGGCATTACAATACCTGACTTTAAACTATATTATAGGGCCACAATAATCAAAACAGCATGGTATTGGCAGAAAAATAGACACTCAGACCAATGGAACAGAATAGAAAGCCCAGAAATAAAACCACATATATATGGTCAAATAATCTTTGATAAAGGGGCCAACAACACACAATGGAGAAAAGAAAGCCTCTTCAACAAATGGTGTTGGGAAAACTGGAAAGCCACATGCAAAAGAATGAAACTCGACTACAGCCTGTCCCCGTGTACTAAAATTAATTCAAAATGGATCAAAGACCTAAATATAAGACCTGAAACAATAAAGTACATAGAAGAAGACATAGGTACTAAAATCATGGACCTGGGTTTTAAAGAACATTTTATGAACTTGACTCCAATGGCAAGAGAAGTGAAGGCAAAGATAAATGAATGGGACTACATCAGAATTAAAAGTTTTTGCTCAGCAAGAGAAACTGATATCAAAATAAACAGACAGCCAACTATATGGGAAATGATATTTTCAAACGACAGCTCAGATAAGGGCCTAATATCCAAAATTTACAAAGAACTCATAAAACTCAACAACAAACAAACAAACAATCCAATAAAAAAATGGGAAGAGGACATGAACAGACACTTCTCCCAGGAAGAGATACAAATGGCCAACAGATATATGAAAAGATGCTCAGCTTCATTAGTTATTAGAGAAATGCAAATCAAAACTACAATGAGATACCACCTCACTCCTGTTAGATTAGCTTTTATCAACAAGACGGGTAATAGCAAATGTTGGAGAGGCTGTGGAGAAAAAGGAACCCTCATTCACTGTTGGTGGGACTGTAAAGTAGTACAACCATTATGGAGGAAAGTATGGTGGTTCCTCAAAAAACTGCAAATAGAACTACCTTATGACCCAGCAATCCCTCTACTGGGTATATACCCCAAAACCTCAGAAACATTGATACGTGAAGACACATGTAGCCCCATGTTCATTGCAGCACTGTTCACAGTGGCCAAGACATGGAAACAACCAAAAAGCCCTTCAATAGAAGACTGGATAAAGAAGATGTGGCACATATACACTATGGAATACTACTCAGCCATAAGAAATGATGACATCAGATCATTTACAGCAAAATGGTGGGATCTTGATAACATTATAAGGAGTGAAATAAGCAAATCAGAAAAAAACAAGAACTACATGATTCCATACATTGGTGGAACATAAAAATGAGACTAAGAGACATGGACAAGAGTGTGGTGGTTACCAAGGGGGGGGGGGGAGGGAGGACATGGGAGGGAGGGAGGGAGAGAGTTAGGGGGAGGGGGAGGGGCACAGAGAACTAGATAGAGGGTGACAGAGGACAATCTGACTTTGGGCGAGGGGTTTGCAACATAATTTGATGACAAAATAACCTAGACATGTTTTCTTTGAATATATGTACCCTGATTTATTAATGTCATCCCATTACCATTAATAAAAATTTATTTAAAAAAAAAAAAAATTCTCAAGGCAGCCAGGGAAAAGAAGAATACAACATATACAGGAAAGACCATTAGATTATCATCAGATTTCTCAGAAGAAACTCTACAAGCTAGAAGAGAGGGGACCCCAATATTTAAAGTTCTGAAAGAGACGAACTTCCAGCCAAGAATATTATACCCATCAAAGCTATCCTTCAAATATGAAGGAAAAATAAAAACATTCACAGATACAGAAAAGATGAGGGAATTTATCACCAGAAAACCCCACTTCAGGAAATACTAAAGAGGGTTTTCTGACCAGATACAAAGAACAAAACAAAACAGAACTACAAGTAAAAGCTCCATCAAGAATACAATAAAATAAAATTTAATCTGTGACAACAAATACAGAAAAGGGGAGAGGACAGATTAACAGGAGCAAAGGAGGATGGAGTACAGAAGCACTCATGAGATAATGTACTACAATGAACATGATAGGTACCCTTTTCATTACTTAATGGTAACCACCCCTGAAAAAACCACCACAGAAGCACATGGCTTGAAAAAAGAAGAAACAGAGAAAAGAAGTATGGATTATAACCAAACAAAAACAAATGATAGAAAAACAAAGATACAAAACTATCAGAAAGCAACATATAAAATGGCAATAGGAAATCCTCAAATGTCAATAATTACACTAAAGATAAACAGATTGAACTCACCAATAAAAAGACAGAGAGTAGCAGAATGGATTAAAAAAGAAAATCCAACTGTATGCTGCCTACAAGAAACACATCTAAGATACAAGGATAAAAACAAATTCAAAGTGAAAGGCTGGAAAACAATACTCCAAGAAAATAACATCCAAAAAAAAGCAGGTGTAGCAATACTCATATCTAACAATGCTGACTACAAGACAGCAAAGGTAATCAGAGACAAAAACAGTCATTTCATAATGATAAAGGGAACATTGAATCAAGAAGACATAACACTTCTTAATATATATGCACCAAACCAAGGAGCACCAAAATATATAAGACACCTACTGACCTAAAAACAAAAACTGACAAATATACAATCATACTTGTAGACCTCAATACACCGCTGGCGGCTCTAGATCGTTCATTCAAACAGAAAATTAATAAAGAAATATTGACCTTAAACGAAACACTAGAAAAATTGGATATGATAGACATCTATAGGACTTTTCATCCCAAAACGTCAGAGTATACATTTTTCTTTAGTGTACATGAAACATTCTCAAGAATTGACCATATGTTGGGCCACAAAAATAACACCAACAAATTCAGAAAGATTGATATCATACCAAGCATATTCTCTGATCATAAAGCCTTGAAACTAGAATTCAACTGCAAAAAAGAGGTAAACAAACCCACAAAAATGTGGAAACTAAACAACATACTTTTAAATAATGAGTGGGTCAAAGAAAAAATAAGCGCAGAGATTAAAAGTTACATAAAGACAAATGAAAATAACAATATGACTTATCAGAATCTCTGAGATGCAGCAAAAGCAGTAATAAGAGGAAAGTTCATATCATTACAGGCCTATATGAACAAACAACAGAAAGCCTAAGTAAACCACTTAACTTCACATTTTAAGGAACTAGAAAAAGAAGAACAAAGGCAACCCAAAACCAGCAGAAGAAAGGAAATAATAAAAATCAGAGCAGAAATAAACAAAATAGAGAACAGAAAAACTATAGAAAAATTAATAAAACAAAGAGCTGGTTCTATGAAAAGATCAACAAAATTGACAAACCCTTGGCAAGACTCACTAAGGAAAAAAGAGAAAGGACTCAAATAAACAAAATCCAAAATGAAAGAGGAGAAATTACCACAGATATTATAGATATATAAAGAATTATTGTAGAATACTATGAAAAACTATATGCTACCAAATTTAACAATCTAGAAGAAATGGATAAATTTCTAGAGCAATACAATCTTCCTAGACTAAATCATGATGAAGCAGAAAGCCTAAACAGACCCATAAGCAGGGAGGAAATAAAAACAACTATCAAAAACCTCCCCAAAAATAAAAGTCCAGGGCCACATGGTTATACTACTGAATTCTATCAAACATTCAAAGAAGACTTGGTTCCTATTCTACTCAGTCTTCCAAAAAATTGAAGAAGTAATACTTTCAAACACATTTTATGAGGCCAACATAACTCTCATACTGAAACCTGTCAAGGACGGCACAAATAAAGAAAACTACAGACCAATATCACTAATGAATACAGATGCTAAAATACTAAGCAAAATACTCGCAAATTGAATACAACAACACATTAAAAAAATAATACATCATGATCAAGTGGGATTTATCCCAGAATCACAAGGATAGTTCAACATACATAAAACGGTTAGCTTAATACACCATATCAACAAAACAAAGGACAAAAACCATATGATACTATCAATAGATGCAGAAAAGGCATTTGATAAAATATAACACAATTTTATGTTTAAAATGCTCAACAAAATAGGTATAGAAGAAAAATATCTCAACATAATAAAGGCCATTTATGATAAACCATCAGCTAACATCATATTAAATGGCATAAAAATGAGGACTTTTCCCCTAAAATCAGAAACAAGACAAGGTTGTCCACTCTCTACACTGTTATTCAACATAGTGCTGGAAGTTCTAGCCAGAGCAATCAGACAAGAAAAAGAAATAAAAGGCATTCATATTGGAAAAGAAGAAGTAAAGATTTCACTTTTTGCAGATGATATGATCCTATACATTGAAAACCCCAAAGACTCCACAAAAAGACTACTAAAAACAATAAACCAATACAGTAAGGTCACAGGATACAAAATTAATATACAAAAGTCCATTGCCTTCCTATATGCCAACAATGAAACATCAGGAAACGAACTAAAAAAAATAATCCTCTTCATGGTTGCAACAACAAAAATAAAATACCTAGAAATAAATATAACAAAGAATGTAAGGGACCTATATAATGAAAACTACAAAGCATTGTTAAGGGAAATCAAAGAAGATACAATGAAATGGAAAAATATTCCTTGTTCCTGGATAGGAAGAATAAATATAGTCAAAATGACTATATTACCCAAAGCTATATACAAATTTAATGCAATTCCCATCAAAATTCCAATGACGTTTTTTAAAGAAATGGAACAAAAAATCATCAGATTTATATGGAACTATAAAAAACCCCGAATAGCCAAAGCAATCCTAAGGAAAAAGAATGAAGCTAGCGGCATTACAATACCTGACTTCAAATTATATATATTATAGAGCCACGACAATCAAAACAGCATGGTATTGGCAGAAAAATAGACACTCAGACCAATGGAACAGAATAGAAAGCCCAGAAATAAAACCACATATATATGGTCAAATAATTATTGATAAAGGGGCCAACAACACACAATGGAGAAAAGAAAGCCTCTTTAACAAATGGTGCTGAGAAAACTGGAAAGCCACATACAAAAGAATGAAACTCGAATACAGTTTGTCCCCTTGTATTAAAATTAATTCAAAATGGATCAAAGACCTAAATATAAGACCTGAACAATAAATTACATAGAAGAGAACATAAGTACTAAACTCATGGACCTTGGTTATAAAGAGCACTTTATGAATTTGACTCCAAAGGCAAGGGAAATGAAGGCAAAGATAAATGAATGGGACTACATCAGACTAAGAAGCTTTTGCACAGCAAGAGATACTGACAACAAAACAAAAAGACAGCCAACTAAATGGGAGATGATATTTTCAAACAACAGCTCAGATAAGGGCCTAATATCCAAAATATACAAAGAACTCATAAAACTCAACAACAAACAAACAAACAATCCAATAAAAAAATGGGAAGAGGACATGAACAGACACTTCTCCCAGGAAGAAATACAAATGGCCAACAGATGTATGAAAAGATGCTCATCTTCATTAGTTATCAGAGAAATGCAAATCAAAACTACAATGAGATACCACCTCACACCTGTTAGATGAGCTATTATCAACAAGACGGGTAATAACAAGTGCTGGAGAGGCTGTGGAGAAAAAGGAACCCTCATCCACTGTTGGTGGGAATATAAAGTAGTACAACTATTATGGAAGAAAGTATGGTGGTTCCTCAAAAAATTAAAAATAGAGCTATTATAACCCAGCAATCTCTCTACTGGGTATATACTCCAAAAACTCAAAAACATTGCTATATAAAGACACATGCAGCCCCATGTTCATAGCAGCATTGTTCACAGTGGCCAAGACATGGAAACAACCAAAAAGTCCTTCAATAGATGATTGGATAGCCTGACCTGTGGTGGTGCAGTGGATAAAGCGTCGACCTGGAAATGCTGAGGTCGCCGGTTCAAAACCCTGGGCTTACCTGGTCAAGGCACATATGGGAGTTGATGCTTCCAGCTCCTCCCCCCTTCTTTCTCTCTGTCTCTGTCTCTCTCTCTCTCTCCCTCTCTCTCTCCTCTCTAAAAATGAATAAATAAAATAAAAATTAAAGTCAATATCTATATTCTAAGCATGTGTATTTCTCCCTGATTAAAAAGAAACAAAAAAAGAAACAAAAAACACCCCCCCCCAAAAAAAAACTATAATAAAAAAAACACAGATGATTGGATAAAGAAGATGTGGTACATATATACTATGGAATACTACTCAGCCATAAGAAATGATGACATCAGATCTACAACAACATGGATGGACCTTGATAACATTATACTGAGTGAAATAAGTAAATCATAAAAAACTAAGAACTATATGATTGCATACATAGGTGAGACATAAAAAAGAGACTCAGAGACACGAATAAGAGTGTGGTGGTTACCGAGGGGGGGAGGTGAGGGGCACAAAGAAAACCAGATAGAAGGTGACAGAAGACAATTTGACTTTGGGTGATGGGTATGCAACATAATCAAATGTCAAAATAACCTGGAGATGTTTACATATGTACCCTGATTTATCAATGTCACACCCTTAAAATTAAAAACAAAGAATATTCACACTGCCTTTATTCATTAGGCCATTCCCAATCCTGGAATTTACTGACTCTTCTTTAGCTGGCTCCTACATGATTTAATACCCTTGGTAGGTAGGCACTGGAACAATTTATTTGGCTGGAAGCTTGTATCAAACTAGAAAGAGAACCAAGAAATCTAGATTCTAGGTCTTGTTCATTCTTACTCTTGGCTGCTTTGAAAAATATGCTTAATCTCTATCGATGATTCAAAAATGAGAAGTTGATTATTTGTTCACCCGGGTCCTTCCCAGGTCGAACATAACATGAGCTTATGATTCACATAGATTATTAGTTATTAGTGATTGCATATTATGGGTTACTAACATTCTCTGACAATGCACTATAGTAAGAAATACATTTTATGCCACCACCCTCTTTTTTTTTTAGAGAATTAAATTTTATTGATTTTAATTTATTGTGTTTACATAGATTCAAGTGTCCCACCAAATACATCCCCCAACCCCTATGTTCCCCTCAATGTCCCCCTTGCCCCCTTTGCCACCAGCCTCTTCATCTATAGATGTAAGAATCAGAAAAATACTTTGATATCATTTGATGCACTGTGAGATAATATTTGTCTTTTTATTACTATGTTTAATGTTTTAAATTTAGTTTTCTTTTTTTAAAAAAATTTTATTGATTGATTTTAGAGAGAGGATAGAGAGAGAGAAAACTAGAAGAAGAAGCAGGAAGCATCAACTCATAGCAGTTGCTTCCCATATGTGCCTTGACCAGACAAGCCCAGGGTTTTGAACTGGTGATGTCAGCATCCCAGGTCAACACTCTATCTACTGTGCACAATAGGCCTGGCTTAAATTAAATTTTAACACACTGAATTGATTTGATAACCCACTGATTGGTTACAAATGATAGTTTGAGAATTATCGCTTCAACCATTTTGAAATAGGCTAACAGGATCAGTCAGCATGAGCAGTAGAATAGTCAGAGCATTATTTCCCATTTAGAGAGAACCTTGACTTTACCTGTATCCAGGCGCTGCTCAAAATTCTGAAGTTTTCATTAAAATAATTTATCAATGTTAGAAATTTCTCATCATTGTACTCAAAACGGTTCTGGAAAATAATGGAGCAGATCACATTGCAGGGAGCACTGCCCAAAAGGAAAGAGGGGTCACAAGGAGCCTCTGAAAACAAAGTAAGTCAAAAGTTAGAACAGAATTCCCATTTAAATCTTAAGTTGATTGTTTAAAATACTTGAGAAGAGTTGACTCAAAAGATTTTTCAAGTGTAGGAATTATTAGGCATGCCACCATCACTATAAACTCAACATGTGTAAAATAAAATGTATTGTGTTTCCTCAAATAAAAATGTCTAATCCAGTCTAATTTATTTATTAAATTCCCCCAAGTATTCTCTTATTTACATCATTCTCCTAATAAGAGCCACAAGGTAATTGACAAGGAGGTCCTTTAAAAATATCTTTTAAATTTCTATTTGTTTATTCATTTATTTTACTATATTATTGACTACATTTTTTTTTATGAGAGTAAGAGAGAGAAAGAGGGAGAGATGGGAAGCATCAGCTTGTAGTTGCAGCACTTTAGTTGTTCATTGATTGCTTTTCATATGTGCCTTGACTAGGGGGTTTCAGCTGAGCTGATAATCCCTTGCTCAAGCCAGCGACTATGGGGTCATGTCTATAATCCCATGCCCAAGCTGGCAACCTCAGGGTTTCAAACCTAGTCCCCAGGCTGAAGCTCTATCCACTGCACCACCTCCTGGTCAGGCATTGACTATATTTTCTATGGTGTACTTTATATCCCCATGACTATTCTGTAACTCCCAGTCTGTGCTTCTTAATCCTTTTACCTTTTTCACTCAGTCCCCAGCCTCCCTCTCCTCAGGCAGCCATCAGTCTGTCCTCTGTATTTATGGGACTGTTTCTGTTTTGTTTGTTCATTATAATGCTATTTAGATGCCACATATAAATGAAATCATATGGTACTGTCTGTCTCTGACTGGCTTATTTTACTCAGCATAAAACCCTCGGTCCATCCATGCTGTCACAAAGAATAACATTTTCCTCTTGCTCTTCTTTATGGTAAAAATATCTTTAAAAGTGTTAAATTTAGCCCTCAGTGTGGGTATTTCTTCCAGAATATCAGGAGACTGTGGAGACTTGAAATCTATTTTAAAAAACAAAGTTGAAAAACATTGGGTGTGTTTTTCTTGTAGAAAAGAATTTCTTGTAAAAATGAGAAAAATTTGAGTTACATTCAGATATTTCAAAATAATGTTATAGTATATGAAACCAGCTTTCTGCATGTAATAATGAATATGACTCCCCATTTCTTTTTTGGTACTTGGCTCAGACCACTTTTAAGCCCTACCTTTTCTTCCTCTGCTCACATCTGGACAAACTGATAAAAAAAAGAAAAGCTTAAGTGTTCCCTCCTTTGGCACAAGCAGAGTGTTTAAACCACACACCTGGCTGGCACAAGGATCCCGCATCCTCACCTCACCCCCTAAGCACCATAGAAACCTCAAGCCAGTGTCCTTTCTCTGCTCTGTCATGCCATTTTGGGATCTTCTTAGGAGCCACCTTGCCCTCCACAGAAAGCATCATTATCAGTGGTGAAATTCAGCCAGTTCATACCAGTTCGGCAGAACCAGTACCGAATTTTTTGTTGAGTTTGGTGAACTGGTTGTTAAGATGACACTTGTAACCAAGGTTCTCTTTAAAGTGGGTGGCTGGGCAGTCGACCAATGTGGAAATCACAAATTTACATTCCTTACTCTTTTTAACGTTCATCTGTGTGACAGCATATTCTGAGCACTCCTATTATTGTTCATTCATTTATAATTTAAAAAAAAATTGCAAGTGAGGACACCAATCAAGTAGCAATATGGAAATACCTTAAAAAACAGTTTTATTGTTTTTGTCAAGTATTATTTAATATTTTTCATTAATATTTTAAAACTCTTATAACATAATCTAGTTTTGTATACCTCTTTTATTGTTCTTATTTTAGTATTAAATGCATTATATAGAGGCAGTGGCAAGATGGTGATGGAGTAGGCGGATGTACCAATTTCCACCTTCCAGAACCAAAGTGGATTAAAACTTAATTTTAAGAACCATCATCTCAAAAAACCAACTTTGGACTAAACTAAGAGGACTCTTTAACCAAGGAACACTGAAGAAGCCACACTGAGACTAGTAGAAAAATCAGAAACAGAGAGAGGGCTGCCCAGCTCCCTGGAGTGAATGGCAGCCTGGAGAGACTCACGTGGCAAGAAGTGACTTTAGCGAAGAGGGGAGCGTCCTGAGTCCCAGGAACAAAGCCCCAACCTGCAGCCCCAGAGCCTAGAAGAGGCATGTGGACAGACTTAGCTGCGAAACAAGTCAGGATAATGTTTGTGAGAAAGAGGCAGATTTCTCAGACCCAGGATTCTTCATAAATGGACTGTGCAGAAAACCTCTCTCACAACCACTTACTGGGGGATCCAGGGGACAAGAGAGAGGAGAGAACTGGAGCAGCAGGAAGAGAGTGTAATTTTCCAAAATTAATCTGGAAGAATCAGAAAACTTAAACAGACCAATTACAACAAATGAGATCAACAAAGTTATCAAAAAACTCCCAACAAAGAAAAGTCCTGGGCCTGATGGCTTCACAAGTGAATTCTACCAAATATTCAAAGAAGAACTAACTCCTATCCTTGCTCAAGCTATTTCAAAAAATTCAAGAGAAAGAAAGACTTCCAAGCTCCTTTTATGAGGTGAGCATAATTCTGATTCCAAAACCAGGCAAAGACAACACAAAGAAAAAAAATTATAGGCCAATATCCCTGATGAATTTAGATGCTAAAATCCTCAACAAAATATTAGCAAACCAGATCCAGCAATATATGAAAAAAATCATACACCATGATCAACTGGGATTTATTCTGGGGAGGCAAGGCTGGTACAATATTCGCAAGTCAATCAATATAATTCATTACATAAACAAAAGGAAGGTGAAAAATCACATGCTAATTTTAATAGATGCAGAAAAAGCATTTGATAAAATCCAGCACCCATTTATGATCAAAACTCTCAGCAAAGTGGGAATACAGGGAACATACCTCAACATGATAAAGGCCATCTATGACAAACCCACAGCCAACATCATACTCAATGGGCAAAAGTTAAAAGCAATCCCCTTAAGATCAGAATCAAGGCAGGGGTGCCCCCTTTCACCACTCTTATTCAACATAGTTCTGGAAGTCTTAGCCACAGCAATCAGACAACAAGAAGAAATAAAAGGCATCCAAATTGGAAAAGAAGAAATAAAAGTATCATTATTTGCAGATGATATAATAATATTGTATATAGAAAACCCTAAAGTCTCAGTCAAAAAACTACTGGATCTGATAAATAAATTCAGCAAGGTGGCAGTATATAAAACTAATACTCAGAAATCAGAGGCATTTTTATATACCAATAATGAACTGTCAGAAAGAGAAATTAAGGAAACAATCCCCTTCACTATTGCAACCAAAAAAATAAAGTACCTAGGAGTAAATTTAACCAAGGAGGTTCAAAACTTGTACTCGGAAAATTATAAAACATTGATAAAAGAAATCAAGGAAGATACAAACAAGTGGAAGCATATACTGTGCTCATGGTTAGGAAAAATAAACATCACTAAAATGCCTATATTACCCAAAGCAATTTATAAATTCAATGCAATACCAATTAAAATACCAATGACATACTTCAAAGATATAGAACACATATTCCAAAAATTTATATGGAACCAAAAAAGAACACGAATAGCCTCAGCAATCTTGAAAAGGAAAAATAAAGTGGGAGGTATCACACTTCCAGATATCAAGTTATACTACAAGGCGATTGTACTCAAAACAGCTTGGTACTGGCATAAGAACAGGCATATAGATCAATGGAACAGAACAGAGAGCCCAGAAATAAACTCACACCTTTATGGACAACTGATATTTGATAAAGGAGGTAGGAGCATACAATAAAGTGAAGACAGCCTCTTTAACAAATGGTGTTAGGAAAATTGGACATCAACGTGCAAAAAAATAAAACTAGACCACCGACTCCAACTTGCACCATTCACAAAAATAAACTCAAAATGGATAAAAGACTTAAATGTAAGGCATGAAACCATAAGCATCTTAGAAGAAAATACAGGGAGTAGGCTCTCTGACATCTCCTGCAACAATATATTTGCTGATTTATCTCCATGGGCAAGTGAAATAAAAGACAGGATAAACAAATGGGACTATATCAAACTAAAAAGCTTTTGCACAACTAAAGACAATAAGAACAGAATAAAAAGACAAACTACACAATAGGAGAACATAATCGACAATACGTCTGACAAGGGGTTAAAAACCAAAATTTATAAAGAACTTGTAAAACTCAACACCAGGAAGACAAACAATCCAATCAAAAAATGGGCAAAGAAAATGTATAGACACTTCTCCAAAGAGAATATACAGATGGCCAACAGGCATATGAAAAAAATGCTCAACATCACTAATCATTAGAGAAATGCAATGTAAAACCAAAATGAGATATCACCTCACACCAGTCAGAATGGCTCTCATCAACAAAACAACACTGAATAATTGCTGGCAAGGATGTGGAGAAAAGGGAACCCTCCTGAACTGCTGGTGGGAATGCAGACTGGTGCAACCACTGTGGAAAATCGTATGGAGATTCCTCAAAAAATTAAAAATGGAACTGCCTTTTTTTTTGTATTTTTCTGAAGCTGGAAACGGGGAGAGACAGTCAGACAGACTCCTGCATGTGTCCGACCGGGATCCACCCGGCATGCCCACCAAGGGGCGACGCTCTGCCCACCAGGGGGTGATGCTCTGCCTCTCCGGGGCGTCGCTCTGTTGCGACCAGAGCCACTCCAGCGCCTGGGGCAGAGGCCAAGGAGCCATCCCCAGTGCCCGGGCCATCTTTGCTTCAATGGAGCCTCGGCTGCGGGAGGGGAAGAGAGAGACAGAGAGGAAGGAGAGGGGGAGGGGTGGAGAAGCAGATGGGCGCTTCTCCTGTGTGCCCTGGCCAGGAATCGAACCCGGGACTTCTGCACGCCAGGCCGACGCTCTACCACTGAGCTATCCCACTCTTAGGAATATACCTCAAGAACACCATAGCACTGTTTCGAAAGGAGAAATGCACCCCCATGTTTGTGGCAGCATTGTTCACAATAGCGAAGATCTGGAAACAGCCCAAGTGTCCGTCAGAGGACGAGTGGATTGAAAAGCTTTGGTACATATAAATATACTATGGAATACTACTCAGCCATAAGAAATAATGACATCGGATCATTTACAATAACATGGATGGACCTTGATAACATTATATTGAGTGAAATAAGTAAATCAGAAAAAACAAAGAACTATATATTTCTATAAAAAGGTGGGACATAAAGATTAGACTCAGAGATATGGACAAGAGTGTGGTGGTTACAGGGGGTAGGGGGAGGAGAGGAATGAGGTTGGGGGAGGGGAGGGGCACAAAGAAAACCAGATAGAAGGGGACAGAAGACAATTTGACTTTGGGTGAAGGGTATGCAACATAATCAAATGTCAAAATAACCTGGAGATATTTTCTCTGAACATATGTACCCTGATTTAACAATGTCACCCCATTAAAATTAATAGTAATAAAAAAACTTGTAAGTACAGATATTAGAGTTCAAAAAATACATGATAAAATAAACTACTTTTCAGTATATCTTTTTTTATACTTATAACAGTCATTAGGGTAGAGAACCAGTTGTTAAATTATTTGAATCTCACCATTGATCATTATGAGTAATTGTGGGAGACTGCAAATGGCAAAAAACCTTTGTAAGTTTGAGGCTTAGCAAAACGCTAAGTTCTCCCCCACCACCACCTCCATGGCTATGAAGCTGATTATTTGCACTCATCTCATACCCCCACTTTAAGTGCTTGCTTAAGTTGCGAGAAGCAATTTATGTGTCCTTCCTCTCACCCTTTGTTTGTTCAGATGTTGGTATATCACCTATGCATGGTGGGGGGATTCCTATTTATGCCTTACATGAATATCTGTTTATGCCTTAGGAGAATTCCTGCTTTTGCCTCAGATGTGTGACTTTGTATCAGAGACTTCCTTGTTTGCATATGGCTATATAATAAAGCAAACTGGGGGCTGTTTTGCGCTCTAGCTTGCAATCAGCTTGCAGAGGCCTCCCAATCCCATCTTATTTCTCTTTAAGTCTATTTTCTTCATTCCACATCGTTCTCCCTCAGGACCTGGAATTACTAGTCGCACAAGTTAGCGGCAAGAAATAAAAAAAAATTTCATACCCTATTGGGGTGTGTATGGTACCTTCAAACTCAACATCTAAACCAAATTTTAGGTGGGAGGTTTGTCCTGCTTCCGAGAGGGAACTGCCAGAACACTGGACCTCCAAAAGGCAAAATCTTATCAGGTAAAATCTTATCAGGGACCAAAAAGTAGAAGTTACAAGGAAAAATGCTTCTGGTCAATATGTGAAAGAAACTTCCAACAGTTATAGTTACCCCGAGATGAAACGGGCTGTCCCAACAGAGTGAGGTCCCACAACTAGGGGGGATCAAGCAGAGTCTGAGTGGTCATGGGTCAGGAAACTGAAAGAAGGTCACATTCACTCTAGGAAAAGACCCAGTCAATAAAAATTCTGCTTGAAATATAAATCAAGTTCACAAAATCATTTTCCAGATAATACGTATCAAAACCAAACATTCGTTGACTTATTAATTCCATTTTAAAAATTATATTCTAAGAAAGTAGTCAAAGATATACAATGATTCATATGGATTGCATTTTTTATATATATTAATAGCAACAAAGAACTAAAACAGTTTACTTGTCACAGCCCCTGGAATGGAAAAGAACTTTTGTGTCTCACTGCCATACCTTGCCCATTCATAACACTCTTGGCTTTTTTCCTTGCTCTTTGCTCCTTACACTGCTGTGGAAAGAGATGGATCCTGGGTGACACTGGAAGCCACATGCTGAAGATGTCAAAGCACCTATTAGCCTGGTACCTGGAAAAGCTGTTGTGCCAACCACTTCACCTCTTCTTACTGGTTGTGAGCAAAATGTAAACTTCCGCTACACTTGAGCCATAGCTCTCTGTGCTCTATTGGTAATAGTAATAGCATTCAGTCTACCCAAACTGTTAACATTTGTTAAGTACATAGAGAAAAACGCACCATTGGTTTTTTTTAATTCTTCCACCAGACACAGGGCTTCCTCTTGAATTCTGTCTTCAATAGTTTTCTTTCCCATTCCCATGTTCCGTAAAACCGTGAGGGAGAAACGCCGGGTTTGCTTCCATATTTCTCCACTGCTAAAAACAACTCCTATCAGGACAAAAAAGTAAATAAGAAAGAATAACTTTTGTTTTCATTAACTTTGGCTGAGAGTCTTGATCTCAGGAAATGATAATGTTACTTAAGCAGAAAAGTTACTTTAATGCTGCCAGTCTCAGAAGTTCCCACTCACCCTACTCTGCCTGCTTTCTCTCTCACCTCAGCCTAGGAGCTCATTATCAAGACTTGGTTTTTCATATTACTAAACTCTTCTTCTCCATTAACTCCTCTAAACCTCACAATAACTCTGTGAGCCAGTGATTTGTCCCCATTTAACTGAGAAGAGTGCTGAAGATCCTGGAGGCAAAATGCTTGCTCCTTGGTCACACAGCTAGTAAATCACGGTGAGTTTAAGTGTTAGATTAAAAGTGCGTTGTAAGTGAATTTTAGGGGCAGTAACAAAGGGAGCCAATTCTTGAAAGAAGGAGAGACAGCTTTGTGCATTGGAAGGAAGTTCATGAAAATCTATTCTGCAGGTAAGGGACACAGCCATTGTTCTTCTAACTTCAACATTTCCTCTTTGTTTGAAAAACACCTTCCATGAAATGTGGTCTTAACACCAAAGAAGCTCAACATCAGACTTCCAGAGGCTCAAGACCAGACCCGTGGGGAAACAACACTTACAGGAAACTTGTCCAAGAATATCTTCGAGAACAATGTGGACAAGGAAAGAACTCCGTTCGGGTTTTATCTCTTTTTGCTGGAAACCAGTGACCCTCCAGAAGGTTGGACAGTATAAGACTCACTCCAGAAACAAATGGAAGATAGTTCAAGTCTTTTATTTAAAAAGATTTTTTTACTATCAGTTTCAATCCATACTTACTATATATTTCTCCACAATCCTCTGTTCAGAGAATATTTGTGTTTTATGCTCTGTATTCTACTGAATTCAAATATTTCTTATCTTTTTTAGAAGAGGAGAAGATTAAAGGTAAGGTTAGAAATACCCAGATTTTTGTTGATTCCATGTATACTGTGCAAGTGTTCTACAGTAATCTCTTTGCAACTGTGACTCATGACAGAAAGCAACATATTTGGTGTGCAGGGTAATTTAGTCCATTTCCTTTCCCCTTTTCTCTCTGCCTCTTTGTCATTCTTTTTTTAAAATTAATTTTAATTGGGTGACATTGATAAATCAGGGTACATATGTTCAGAGAAAACATCTCTAGGTTATTTTGACATTTGATTATGCTGCATTCCCATCAACCAAAGTCCAATTGTCTTCCGTCACCTTCTAACTGGTTTTGTTTGTGCCCCTCCCCTCCCCAACCCTCTTCCTCTCCTCCCCCCACCCCATAACCCCCACACTCATGCCTCTGAGTCTCATTTTTATGTCCCACCTATATATGGAATCATATAGTTCTTAGTTTTTTCTGATTTACTTATTTCGCTCAGTGTAATGTTATCAAGGTCCATCCATGTTGTTGTAAATGATCTGATGTCATCATTTCTTATGGCTGAGTAGTATTCCATAGGATATGTACCAAAGTTTTTTAATTCACTCGTCCATTTTTTCTTATTCTTAACAGGTCATAATTTAGAATGAACATGGCTTAGTCACATATTTATAGAACATTCGTAGTTAATTGGTTTGCTTTCATTAATTTATTGTTGCATAGGGGTATTATGTCACCCATCATTTTAAATATGGATTAATTATCCTTTATAGAAAAGGTTGGAATGATGACATTTTCATAAATGTCTCTAAATGA
Source organism: Saccopteryx bilineata (assembly GCF_036850765.1). NCBI lineage: Eukaryota > Metazoa > Chordata > Mammalia > Chiroptera > Emballonuridae > Saccopteryx > Saccopteryx bilineata. The sequence continues at coordinate 82,425,751 of NC_089496.1, forward strand.
TTAAAATTTCTCAATTCTAGCCTATTCAAAATCTTTGCAACTTAAATCTACACATGTTCTCCAAATTGAAGCATACCTAATCCCTGTATGATTTTGTCTAGCACTGGTACACTGCCTCTTGCAGCAAACTCTTCTCCCCGATCGATCAGGGCTTCCTTCACTGCTTCGTAGCCATGCAGCACCACAGTGGGCTTTGTGCCCAGATACACAGTGTACACCGGGCCATAGACTTCTGCCAGCTAGGGATGGAACAGGAGATGCAAGAGGAGTGAGAATTTCAAAACAAAAATGTAGATAAGTAAAAGGAATATTTTTAATCTTACTGAAGAGACATTATAATATTCATTCACCCATTATAAAAGATTTCAAATTCTGGACTTCATAATTTAATAAGAAATTACATTACTTAAAGGATAAATAGTATTATATTATTAGTGATATTGCTATCATTATTATCACCATCAATAGTTATCCTTTTGTCAGCTTCTACTATGTGACTCTCAGTCATAAATTTTATTCATATGTTATTAATTCTTTTTCTGCCTAACCTGTAATTGCTCCAAATTTCTCTTTCCTTCTTATACTTAACATAAGTAATGTGTTTCTCCTGTTTGAGGAATATTTTTCCATGTTGCCCCACGTGTAGACAAATAGTTGTCCCTCATTATCCATTTCCTACATCTTCTTGTTAGCACCAGAAGAATTATATATTAATAAAACCTCCACATTTTATTAATACATAGGGACATGGTAGCCTAATGTCAGGTCTTTCTCAGATTCCCTGTGTGGCCATGTGACTAAGCTTCCATGAACTGATGTTAGCAGAAGTGATGTGTGCAAATCCTACACTGTTGCATAAATGGTCCCACATGCTCTCCCTTTCTGCACTTACTCATGGATTGAGATGATAACATGGGGAAGGCCTTACTGTGACCATGGAAATGAAGACAATAGCTTATGGACACGAGATGGTAAACAACAGGATTGGAAAAACTGGTTCTCTGAATAAACTCGAAGAAAAGAGGCAGACCACCATTAATCATCTCTATATTATATGAAAGATAGAAATAAACTCTTGTCTTCTTTAAGCCATTCCATTATTGGAGTCTTTCTCTTCTGGTGTCGTATTCAGTACACCAAATAATATAAGACTTAAACTCTTTCCAACAGTTCAATGTTTGAATCCTTCTGCTACCTTACAATTCGTTCTCCAGAGTGATGTTTTCAGAAGGTTAATGCTAACATCACCGTCCTTTAGGCATATTCATGGCATCACATTGTTCTTATGTTAAAGACTAATATTCTTTTTTTTTTTTTTTTTTTGTATTTTTCTGAAGCTGGAAATGGGGAGATACAGTCAGACAGACTCCCGCATGCGCCCGACCGGGATCCACCCGGCACGCCCACCAGGGGTGACGCTCTGCCCACCAGGGGGCGATGCTCTGCCCCTCCGGGGCATCGCTCTGTTGCGACCAGAGCCACTCTAGCGCCTGGGGCAGAGGCCAAGGAGCTATCCCCAGCACCTGGGCCATCTTTGCTCCAATGGAGCCTTGGCTGCGGGAGGGGAAGAGAGAGACAGAGAGGAAGGAGAGGGGGAGGTGTGGGGGGTGGAGAAGCAAATGGGCGCTAAAGACTAATATTCTTAAAATCCTTGTAAGGCCCACATGCTCTGGTCCTGTAGACCTCTTCAATCTCAACTCACACTACATTTTAACTTATTCTCTGGGCTACAACCGAACTGGTCCTTTTTCAGAGACATAACAAGTAATTCTTCTCCAGATTGAAAAAGGCTGGAACTAATTTGTTATCTGGTTTTTGTCTGGTTAATGCCCAATTATTCCTTAGCACTCAACTCCAAATTCAATTCCTCGGAGAACTGTTTGCTGCTTGCAGTTACTTCTAGTCCTCTAAGTTACATGGCCTCTTCTGCTGGGTCCCTTTTACATAGTTAACAATCACACATGTATTTGCATTATTATATCATAAACACATGCCTACCTCTAGACTGTAAATTTTATAATGCTAATGTCGTTTTTGTTGTTATTCAGCACTGATGATCTCTAACACACATAAAAACTACTAAAATCTTACCATTTGCAACAGCATGTATGGACTAGAGGTTATTATGGTAACTGAATAAGTCAGTCAGAGAAAGGCAGATGCCATATAATTTCACTTATATGTGGGGTCTAAAGAACAAAATAAACAAAATTGAAACAGACTCATTGACACAGAGACCAGAATGTTGGTTTTCAGAGAAGAGGGGAGTTCAGGAACTGGGTGAAAAAGAGAAGGAATTAAGTAAAAATTGGTCACCAAATAGTCACAGGGATGTAAAGTACAGGATAAGGAATATGGTCAATAATATTGTAATAACTATACACGGTGCCAGGTGCGTACTAGAAAAGCAGGGGAAACACTTTGCAAAGTATATGATTGTCAGATTATTATGCTGTACACCTGAAACTAATTCAAAATAATACTGAAAAAGGATCCCGAGGACCTAACATGGAGCTTAATACAAAGTAGGCATTCAATAACTTGTTGAATAGATGATACACTAATAACTTGTGCAAACTAACTATTATTCACCTTTTAAAGAAATGGAAATTGAAGCTCAGAGAGATTTTTTTAATTGCCCAAGGTTGCCAGTGAAGAAATGGATAGGCTGGGGTGCTGACGCAATCCCTTCTAAACCAGAGCCCAGAACACAGGAAGAAAAAGTTTTTAGGGGCAGTGCTCTGGTAACTACTTGTCTCAGGGCAGACAGATTTCAGAAAACCCCTTCAAGATTTCAGAAGCTATTGCCATATAAATAGCTTAGAGCAGATACTTATCCATTGAGCAGATATAATAGAAATTGAAAGTTCCTGAATATTTAGTTACTTCCTTAACTTCACATCAGTGTGTGCTTTTAGAAAAATTTTTCTGTTGCAACTCTATAAATCAGTAGATTCTTTTGTAACTGAAAGTAATTTATTTGCCATTAGAGTTCAGGAAAATAGAATTAGTAGAAAGAAGACCCAGGTCACAATATGGGCAAGGAATTCCTACTTTGGGCAATTTCAACAATCACCTCATGGATTTTATTCCCTTCTGGCCACCTTCTAACTATACACCACTTAAAATTACATCTGGACCCTGAGCAGGTGGTCCGATAGATAGATCATCGTCCTGGTGCACTGAGGCTGCGGGTTTGATTCCCAGTCAGGGCATGAAGTCAAAGCAATCAATGAGTACAAAACTAAACAGAATAACTAAGTGGAACAATAAGTAATGCTTCTCTCTCTCTCTCTCTCTCTCCCCCCCTCACCCTTCCTCTCTCTCTCAATCATAGGAAAGAATTTTTAAAAAAATAAAATTATGTCTGACAAAAAAGGACAAGGACCATATGATTTCACTATATGAGTGCTATAAAACAGAAAACAGCAAATGAAAAAACAAAACAAAGAGACAAACAAAATCATAGACAAACAGTACTATAGTTAGCAGAAGGGAAGCAGGGTTATGAAGAAGAGGAAGAGGGTAGTGGGTGTGAAATATACAGTGATGGAAGGAGACTAGACTTCGGGTGGTGGGCACACAATGCAATAAACAGATGATATAGTATAGATCTTTATACCTAAAACCTGTAAAGTGTTATTAATCAATATTGTCTCAGTAAATTTAATTAAATTAAAAAATAAAACTATATCTAGGTGTCCAATGAACACTTCCTTTTAAAACTACTTCTGTAAAGCACAGTGTCTGGGACCATATTTTACTTAGATATAAGGCTGTCTCATTTACTCCTTGCAAACAATTGGAAGAAAATAAATCATACTTAACCTTGTTGAAGGATCTGTTGATATCACTGGTATTTATCTGTAGAATATTTCCAATGATGGGGAGAGGAGTAGGGCCAGGAGGCAGCTTTCCTTGGGCATAGCTTCGGTTCCATAGAAAAAGGAGGATCAAACAAGAAAGACAAATTGCTAGGACTATGAAGAGATCCATTAATGTGTTTTGCATAAATGCAATTGAAACTCTATAATCCAAAGATTTTATAAATACTGAGTGCAAACTGACCTCCTAATTCAGTACCAAGTCTGTGACCTTTTGGGTAAATATTGTTTTATCTTCGGTGTACTCTGACCTGCTGGTAGAGAACAGAACAAAAACAACAAAAAAACAAAACCACAACTATAGACAATAAAATAGAATATACAGATGTTGTATTGTTTTATATTATTTTACATTATTATATATTTTTTATTCAGTGAGAAGAGTAGAGACAGAGACAAGGCTCCCACATGTGCCCTGACCAGGATCTACCTGGCAAACCCACTAAGGGCCAATGCTGTGCCCATCATGGGCGTTGCTATATTGCTCAACAAGAGAGCACTTTTTAGCTTTTGAAATGGAGGCCATGGAGCCATCCTCAGCACCTGGGGCCAATTGCATCAATCGAGCCTTTGCTGTAAGAAGAGAAAAGAGAGTGGAGGAGAGGCGGAAACCACAATGACAGCCGCAGTTGGCTGGTGCCGTTAACACCCATACCAGAATGCCTGAGGCAGCAGCAGAGGTGGTGGTGGGCCAGCAGAGAGACCACACCTAGGGAACACAGAGGCCACAACCATTGGACTACTGTGGCCACACTCTTTTAATATGTAGACAAAATGGGAAGGCAGAGAAATGTAACCCAATTGAATCATAGAAATTCCCAGAAAAGGACTTGAATAAATCAGATATATCCAAATTACCAGATGCAGAGTTTAAAATAATGATTGTTAGGATGCTCAAAGATCTTAGAACAACAATAGATGGTCATAACAAACAAGTTAATAAAGAGATAGTCAGTGTAAAAAAGGATATTGAAACAATAAAAAAGAATCAGTCAGAAATGACAAATACAATATCAGAAATGAAGACCAAAATGGAAGAAATTAAAAGCAAGATGGATGAAGCTAGGATCGAATCAGTGAGTTAGAGGACAAGATAAATGAGGGCACAGAAGCACAGCAGTAAAAAGAAAAGAGACTCAAAAAGTCTGAGGAAATTCAAAGAGATCTCTGTGACAATATGAAGAGAAATAACATCCAACATAGGGGTTTCTGAAGAAGAAGAGAAAGAGAAGGGATAGAGACTTTGTTCATTCAAGTCATAGCTGAAAACTTCCCTAAATTGATGCCGAAAAAAAGTCAAACAAGTTCAAGGAGCACAGAAAATTCCATTAAAGAGAAATGCAAGGAAATCTGCAAGACACATAATAATTAAAATACCAAAGCTAAGTGATAAAGAGAAAATATTAAAAGCTGCTAGAGAAAAAAAGGCTATCATCTACAAAGGAGCCCCATAAGGATGACAGTTGATTTCTCAACAGAAACACTTGAGGCCAGAAAGGAATGGCAAGAAATATTCAAAGTAATGCAGAACAAGAGCCTACAACCAAGACTACTTTATCCAGCAAGGCTATCATTTAAAATTGAAGGAGAAATAAAAAGCTTCCCAGACAAAAAAAAAAAAAACTTAAGGAATTCATTACAACCAAACCAATGTTGCAAGAAATGTTAAGGGGCCTGTTGTAAATAGATCAAAGGGGGAAAAGAATATAGCAAAAGAGGAATACAGCTGTAAGAATAAAATGGCAATTAATAACTAGATATCAATAATATCCTTAAATATAAATGGATTAAATGATCCAAGAAAAGACATAGGGTAGCTGCATGGATAAGAAAACAGGACCCATAGATATGCTGTCTATAAGAGACACACCTTAAAACAAAAGATGCACATAGACTGAAGGTAAAAGGATGGAAAAAGATATTTTATGCAAGTGGAAATGAAAAAAAAAGCTGGGGAAGCAATACTTATATAAGACAAAATGGACTTTAATACAAAGGCTATAATAAGAGATAAAGAAGGTCACTACATAATAATAAAGGGAGCAATCCAACAGGAATATATAACCGTTATAAATATCTATGCACCTAATATAGGAGCACCTCAATATATAAAGCAGACTTTGATGGATATAAAGGGCGAGATCAACAGCAATTCTATAATAGTAGGGGATTTCAATACCCCACTAACATCACTAGATAAATCCTCAAGAAAGAAAATTAACAAAGAAACAACAGACATAAAGGACACACTAGATCAACTTGATTTAATAGATATCTTCAGAACCTTTCACTCTAAAGCAGCACAATATATATTCTTTTCATGTGCTCATGGTTCATTCACTAGGATAGACCAAATGTTAGGGCACAGAAGCTGTCTCAAGAAATTTAATAAGATTGAAATCATATCAAACATATTCTCTGATCACAATGACATTAAACTAAAAATCAACCACAAAATAAAAATTAAAAAAATACTCAAATACTTGGAAACTAAATAGTATGTTATTAAATAATGAATGGGTTAACAATGAGATCAAAGGAGAAATAATAAAGTTCCTAGAAACAAATGACAATGAGCGTACAACAACTCAAAATTTATGGGACACAGCAAAAGCATTACAGGCATACCTTAAGAAGCTAGAGAATGCTCAATTAAACAACTTAACCATGCTTCTAAAAGAAATACAAAAAGAACAGCAAGTAAAGCCCAGAGGTAATAGAAGGAAGGAAATAATAAAGATCAGAGCAGAAATAAATGACATAGAGGCTAAAGAAACAATATAGAGGATTAATGAAACAAGAAGCTGGTTCTTTGAAAAGGTAAACAAGATCGATGAAACTTTAACCAGACTCACCAAAAAATAAAAAAATAAAAAAAAGAGAAAGGACTCAAATAAATAAAATTAGAAATGAGAGTGGAGAAATAACAACTGACACAACAGAAATACAAAGGATTGTAAGAAAATACTATGATGAACTGTATGCCAAAAAATTAGACAACCTAGATGAAATGGATAAATTCCTTGAAACATATAATATTTAAAAAATCAATATGGATGATTCAGAAAACCTAAACAGACTGATTACAACAAATGAGATGGAAACAATTATCAAAAAATTTCCAACACTCAAAAGCCCGGGGCCCGATGGCTTCACAAATGAATTCTACCAAATATTCAAAGAAGAACTAACTCCTATCCTTGCTCAAGCTATTTCAAAAAATTCAAGAGGAAGGAAGACTTCCAAGCTCCTTTTATGAGGTGAGCATAATTCTTTTTCCAAAACCAGGCAAAGACAACACAAAGAAAGAAAATAATAGGCCAATACCCATGATGAATATAGATGCTAAAATCCTCAACAAAGTATTAGCAATCCAGACCTAGCAATATATGAAAAAAATCATACATTATGATCAAGTGGGATTTATTCTGGGGAGGCAAGGCTGGTACAATATTCACAAATCAATCAATGTGATTCACCACATAAACAAAAGGAAGGTGAAAAACCACATGATAATTTCAATAGATGCAGAAAAAGGATTTGATAAAATCCAGCACCCATTCAAGATCAAAACTCTCAGCAAAGTGGGAATACAGGGAACATACCTCAACATGATAAAGGCCATCTATGACAAACCCACAGCCAACATCATACTCAATGGACAGAAATTAAAAGCAATACCCTAAGATCAGGAAAAAAGCAGGGGTGCCCCCTTTCACCACTCTTATTCCACATAGTTCTGGAAGTCGTAGCTACAGCAATCAGACAACAAGAAGAAATAAAAGGCATCCAAATTGGAAAAGAAGAAGTAAAACTATCATTATTTGCAGATGATATGATGATATTGTATATAGAAGACCCTAAAGTCTCAGTCAAAAAACTACTGTACCTGATAAATGAATTCAGCAGGTGGCAGAATATAAAATTAATACTTAGAAATCAGAGGCATTTTTATACACCAACAATGAACTGTCAGAAAGAGAAATTAAGGAAACAATCCCCTTTACTGTTGCAACCAAAAAAATAAACTACGTAGGAGTAAATTTAACCAAGGAGATTAAAGACTTTTACTCGGAAAATTGTAAAACATTGATAAAAGAAATCAAGGAAGATGCAAACAAGTGGAAGCATATACCATGCCCATGATTAGGAAGAATAAACATCATTAAATTGTCTATATTACCTAAAGCAATTTATAAATTCAATGCAATACCAATTAAAATACCAATGACATACTTTAAAGATATAGAAAACATTCCAAAAATTTATATGGAACCAAAAAAGAACACGAATAGCCTCAGCAATCTTGAAAAGGAAAAATAAAGTAGGAGGCATCACACTTCTGGACATCAAGTTATACTACAAGGCCATTGTATGCAAAACAGCTTGGTACTGGCATAAGAACAGGCATATCAATCAATGGAACAGAACAGTGAACTCAGAAATAAACCCACACCTTTATGGACAACTGATATTTGACAAAGGAGGTAAGGAAATACAATGGAGTAAAGACAGCCTCTTCAACAAATGGTGTTGGGAAAACTGGACAGCTACCTAAAAAAAATGAAACTAGACCACCAACTTACACCATTCACAAAAATAAACTCAAAATAGATAAAAGACTTAAATGTAAGCTGTGAAACCATAAGCATCTTAGAAGAAAACATAGGCAGTAAGCTCTCCAGCATCTCTTGCAGCAATATATTTGCTGACTTATCTCCACAGGCAAGGGAAATAAAAGATAGTATAAACAAATTGGACTATATCAAACAAAATCTTTTGCACAGCTGAAGATAATAAAAACAGAATAAAAAGACAGACTATACAATCAGAGAACATTTTAGACAATAAGTCTGATAAGGGGTTAATAACCAAAATTTATAAAGAACTTGTAAAACGCAACACCAGGAAAATAAACGATCCAATAAAAAAATAGGCCAAAGAAATGAATAGACACTTCTCTAAACAGGACATACAGATGACCAATAGACATATGCAAAAATACTCAACATCACTAATCATTAGAGAAATGCAAATTAAAACCACAATGAGATATCACCTCACACCAGTCAGAATGGCGCTCATCAACAAAACAACACAGAATAAGTGCTGGAGAAGATGTGGAGAAAAGGGAACCCTCCTGCATTGCTGGTGGCAATGCTGACTGGTGCTGCCACTGTGGAAAACAGTATGGAGATTCCTCAAAAAATTAAAAATGGAACTGCCTTTTGACCCAGCTATGCTACTTTTAGGAATATACCCCAAGAACAACATAGCATTGTTTAAAAAGAAGAAATACACCCCCATGTTTATGGCAGCATTGTTCACAATTCGAAGATCTGGAAACAGCCCAAGTGTCCATCAGTGGATGACTGGATTAAAAAGCAGTGGAACATATATACAATGGAATACTATGGGGACATGAAAAAGAAGGAAATCTTACCTTTTGTGACACAATGAACGGACCTGGAAACTATTATGTTAAGTGAAATAAGCCAGGCAGAAAAGGAAAAATATCATATGACCTCACTCATTTGAGAAATCCAATGAACAATATGAACTGAGGAATGGAATTGAAGCAGAGGAGAGATTAAAAAGACCAGTGGAAAAGAGAACAGAGGGAAAGGGGATGATAGGATGGGATAAACCTGAAGGGAAGGAGGAAGGGTGTTATGGGGAGGGGGGCAAGGGAGATGTTTAGTGGGATATTATGGGGAGGAGGGATGCATTTGGAACAATACTAGAATCTATGTAAACACAATAAATTAAAATTAATAAAAAAAGAAGAGAAAAGAGAGAGAGAGAGAGAGAGAGAGAAGCGAAAGAGGGAGGGATGGAAAAGCAGATGGGTGCTTCTCCTCCGTGCCCTGACTGGGAATCAAACCCAGGACATCCACATGATGGACCAGTGCTCTACCACTGGTATTATTTTAAAGTTATACACCTAAAATTTATATAAGGTTATTAACCAATGCTATCCAAAAATTTATAATTTCAAAAAACAGTTACCTTAGTATTAATAAATATGTAAGTTTTCAGTGGAAATTTTAACTAAAAATATAACTTACTTCTTGCTTGATGTGTGGTGGTGCAGTAGGTAAAGCACTGACTTGAAATGCTGACATTGCCAGTTCGAAATCCTGAGCTTGCCCAGTCAAGGCTCATACGAGAAGCAACTACTACGAGTTGATGCTTCCTGCTCTCCTCAGTCCCCTTTCACTCTCTCTCCCCTCTCACTGAAATAAATAAAAAAAGTTTTTAAAAAATAACTTACTTCTTCAGAGATGGCCATATTTTAATAGTGAAATTAAAAGCTATAAAATTTTCAAAGTATTAAAATGTATAATCTTGACAAATCATAAAAGAGAATATCTAATGTCAAAATTCATCATATGTGCAAAAGAAAGAACCACTCTCTTATTGTTTCTTTCCAGAAAATCCAGGGAAAGGCCAGAATCAATGACAAGAGAAGGAGGCAGAGTAAAAACAGAAGGGTATAGGGAACTAGTCTTGTCTTAGAGTAGAGACAGCCCAACTCTCTTGACACAACCCTTTTCTATATGTCATGAGTTCTGACATCACTTATTCTCAAAGGAAATGCCTTACCGACCTCCCTGCTCTGTTAATAAAGGGGAGGACTGGAATTCGAACCTAAGGCATCTGACACATCACATATGGCAATTATAATGAAGTCCCCTTCTTGGAAACCATGGACATGTGAACCCAACACAGACTCCAACACTCCAGTGATAGAGTGTTCTACACAGCTGGTGATGAAGTGTGCTCAGTTTGCAGCAGGAAGAGTCCGTCTTTGAGGAGGTCAGCAAGGGAGGTCCTGAGAAACGAGAGTTTCCCGCCATAGCTTCTGTAGTGGTGGAGAAGCAAATCTAATGAACAGTATTTGAGCTTTTGTTGGAGGGTGGGGAACTAACTGCATCCAAAACACCTTAGTCTGAACCCTGGCTTGTTTGCTCAATGGTAGAGCATCGGCCAGTGTGGATGTGTCGGGTTTGATTTCCTGTCAGGGCACACAGGAGAAGTAACCATTTTCTTCTTTACCTCTCCACGTTCACTTCTCTCTCCTCCCACCCCTCCTGCAGCCATGGCTTGAGAACATTGACAAAGCAGGCCATTGAGGATGTCTCCCTGGAGCCTTCCCCTTAGGTGCTAAAAATAGCTCAGTTGCTGAGCAATGGTCATAGATGGGCAGAGTATCCTCGTCCTGAAGCTGGAGGTTGCCAGTTTGATGCCCCAGTCAGGGCACATACAGGAGTAGCTGGATGCTCCTGTGCTCTCTCAAAAACATACATACATACATACAAACCAACCAATAAACAAACAAACAAACAAACTATGTCAGTCTGGAAAGACCACCATATCCTGATTCCACACACAAGAACAAAATGTATTTAGATCAGCATCTAAAAATAAAATTATCCTAGATACTACAAAAAAAGACCTATGTACTTTAAAAAAAAGCTTTCTGTAAAACCACTATACAATTTTTAAATAAAGTGCCGAGAATCTTAGTGCTATTTATTTATTTACTTACTTACTTATTTTATTACATGAGGAGTAGGCAGGCAGAGAGACAGATTCCTGCATGAGCCCAGACAGAGATCCACCCGGCAAGCCCCCTACCAGGCTTCTTTTATCTATTAAGTCTCTATCCACCCGGGGCCACTGTTCTGTTGCTCAATAACCGTGCTATTTTAGCCTCTGAGGTGAGGTCATGGTGTTGTCCTCAGCGCCCGGGGCCAACTTGCTGAAATCATTCAAGCCATGGTTGCGGGTGGAGAAGAGAGAGATAGAGAGAAGGAGGAAAGGGATGCGTGGAGAAGCAGATGGTATTTATCCTATGTGCCCTGACCGAGGATTGAACCCGGGACATCCACACTCTGGGCTGATGCTCTAGCACTGAGCCTACCAGCCAGGGCTTAGTGCTTTTTAAAAAGAAAATAAATTGGCTTTCGCCGCCCGGCAGCCTTTCGGCCCACCGCCTCTCCCGACCCGAGAGCTGGCTCGGTCCAGAACCGCGCGTCGTACGTTTGGGCATGCCCCGCTACGAGCTGGCTTTGATCCTAAAAGCCATGCAGCGGCCAGAGACTGCTGCGGCTTTGAAACAGACAATAGAAGCTCTGATGGACAGAGGGGCGATAGTGAGGAACTTGGAAAACCTGGGTGAATGAGCACTTCCTTATAAGATGTCTGCCCACAGTCAGCGGCACAGTAGAGGCGGGTATTTCTTGGTGGATTTTTATGCACCAACAACAACTGTTGAAAGTGTAATGGATCACTTGTCCCGAGACATTGATGTAATTAGACCTAATATTGTAAAACACCCGCTGACCCAGGAAGTAAAGGAGTGTGAAGGGATTGTCCAGGTCCCACTTGAAGAAAAACTATATTCCACAAAGAAGAGGAAATGAGAAGATTCATCAGATTCTGGCTTTATATTTAATTCTCTTACTTTTGAGCATTATCAGTTAACAATTTACAAGGTTGACCTTTATATAAGTGTGTTACAGGTGCCATTTGAGTTTTCTTGGTATTTTTAGCTCTTGATCTTATTTGCTGTTACAGGTGGAGAAATGGCTTGCTTGAAGCCACTTTGTAATGTGTGGTATAAGCATGTCATTCTTGATTTTTTTAATATATACAATGGGGTTTTTTTTTGTCAGTGAGGTCTTTGGCCCTTTAACAGTAACACCATTTTGAACAACAAAACTTATACAACTGACTTGGATTGTGAGCTAGTCATTTAGACTATATAATCATGCAAAATAAATATTCAGACTCTAAAACCTTGCTCTATTGTATGAGTGACTTTTGTTTGATTTTACATGGTGAGGGAATAAGAAGTATCAACTCATAGTTGCTTCACTTTAGTGTTCATTGCTTGCTTGTTGCTTCTCGTATGTGCCTTGACCAGGTGGACCAGGCAAGCCCAGGATTTTGAACTGATGACCTCAGCATTCCAGACTGACGTTCTATGCACTGCACCACCACAGGCCAGGCATGAGTAACTTTTGATCAGAGTAATAAACACGATTTAAAAAAAAGAAAATAAATTGCTTTCTTTAATACAAAAATAATTATTTTTATATTATCTTATTTTCTTTATGAGAGCAAGAAAGACAAACAAAGAGAGGAAAGGAGAGAGAAAGGAAAAGAGATGAAAAGCATCAACTCATAATTGCATCACTTTAGTTGTTCATTGATTGCTTTCTCATATGTGCCTTGACTGGAGGGTTCCAGCAGAGCAAGTGACCGCGTGCTCAAGCCAGCGACCTTGGGCTCAATCAAGTGACCATGGGGTCTAGTTGATGATCCCACACTCAAGCCGGCAGCTGTGCACTCAAGCTGGTGAGCCCGTGCTCAAGCCTAATGAGCTCTCACTCAAGCCGGCAAGCTCAGGATTTCCAACCTGGGACCTCAGCATCCCGGGTTGATGCTCTATCTACTGCTCCAGGACCAGCGAGGCAAGAACAATTCTTTTTATTTGTAGAATTTCGTGAAGTTTTCGAAGCACTTTAGTGAATATCATGTTTGAATATCATAATCAGTTCATGAGACAAGTTTTTTGTTTTTTGTTTTTTTTGTTTTTTTTTTAGTGAGGGAGAGAGATGAAAAGCAGCAACTCATAGTCACAGCACTTTGATCACTGATCACTTTTCATTCGTGCATTGACCAGGGGATTCCAGCTGAACCAGTGATCCCTTGCTCAAGCCAGCAAACACGGGGTCATTTCTATGATCCCACGCTCAAGCTGGTGACCCCTGCTTAAGCTGGAGAGCTTGTGCACAAGCAGGCAACCTCAGGGTTTCAAACCTGGGACCTCAGCTCTATCCACTGTGCCATCACTGGTCTGGTGAGACAGTTATATTTTATTCATTTTACAGGTGAGAGAAATTAGAATCAGAACTGAAGGAATTCACCCAAATTTCCACTTCTATGGCAGGGTAAGAACTCCAGCTCTTGTTTTATAAGTTGTGAACTTTGCACTGGGAAGCTTTTCAATTTAATTATATTTCACAATCATTTGTTGAGTAATTCTTATGCATCTTGCCATCTGACTTTAGCATTAAATATTTGATTTAAAGTTAAATCATTACTAAGTCAATTTCAACATGGATAAATGCAATTGAGAATTCAGAAAACTTTGTCCCTTTGTAACATTTAGAACGTCAGGAAGCCATAGTTCAAAGATTCAAAGAGCTTGATTTCAAAGATATACAGCTATTAGCTAACTGTTCAATCCCACCTCTGATGTACCTTGTGTCAGGACATTTATTGTGGTAGACTGCAAGCTGGCAAAGCCCTCGCAGTTTAAGACTTAAGCTAAAGACTAAGTTCTTCCCCACAACTCCATATTGGCTATGAAGCTGAGTATTTGTACTCATCCTATACCCCCAACTCAGTTGCCTGATTAAGTTGCTAGAGGCAATTTACATGCCTCTCCTCTCACCCTTTGCTTGTTCTGTTGTTAAGATGTTATGCAGGTTAAAGGGTTTTCTGCTTGTGGGAGAATTCTTGGGTGGCCTTGGAAATGTGACTTTGTATCAGAGATATCTCTGATTTGTTAATGACTTTGCTCTGCCTTGTAAATAAAGAGGTTTGGGGGTGGAGACTTGCTCTTGCAAGCTATTGGCTATGCAGAGACCTCCTGATCCCATCCTTTTTCTCTCTGAGTTTATCTTTTCATTCTGCAATGTTCTCACTCAGGACCTGCACAATTACTAGCCGCGCTGGTCCAGGGCAATTTCTGGTCCTGGAAAAAGAGCAGATTTTAACACAGTTTATATATATATTTTGAAATCTGGTCTCTCTGTCACTGTTTGTCTTTAGAGCCATCCTTTGGTTTGAGAAACTTACGCCTTATCTCTTTCATGCAATCTTTCTGGGGTTCAAATACTTAGCTATTTTTCTCTTCAGAGAAGAAAGAAAATATTGAAATAAAGGAGCTGGACTAGACCTTAGAAATCATCTCTTAAAATTTCCTACTTCCTCATCTTAAGAGCAATGGAATAATGGCTCAAGGAAGCAAAGAGCTTTGCATATAATCACACACAGGCTTAATATCAGAGTTGAGCTGCTAAGTTCAAGGGTCTTTGTTTCCTCAAATATAAGATTTTTAAAAATCACCTGAATGTACAGAAATTTTAAACATAATATTGAGTGTAGGAAACATTTAACATTTAACTCTCTTCTACATAAACATGAGAAAACTTCAAGATTGTGAAAGTTTGTGATAATCTGTGTTACCCCATATAGTAAAGATATCAGAGGTTAGTGAGCAGTATGTTTTTTCTTTTATTTATTGATTCTTTTTTAGAGACAGAAGAAGGGAGAGAAATAGAGAGTGAGAGGAAGAGGGAAAAACATTGATTTATTGTTTCACTTATTCATGCCATCATTGGTGATTTTTTCTTTGTGCCCTGACCCAGGAGTGGACCCAGAACCTCAGCATGTTGGGACAATACTCACCAACTGAGCTAGCTGGCCAGGGCTGGGAGCCAGCCTGGCAGAGTAAAAAACAGGGGTATAGGGAACTAGATACTTTTTTACATTGAGGTTACTTTACATGAAACCTCAATCAGAGTTCAGAAAGAAACTAGATTGTTAATCCAACACATGGTCTGTTTTTCTTTGTTCTTGGTGACCATCAAAATCCTTAACACAGTACATATAGGAGTCTGACTGGTAGTGGTGCAGCAGATAGAGCATTGACCTGGGATACTAAGATTCCAGGTTTGAAACCTGAGGTCACCAGCTTGAGTGTGGGCTCAACGGCTTGAGCATGGGGGCACTGGTTTGAGTGTGGATCATAGACATAGTTCCATGATCGCTAGCTTGAGCCCAAAGGTCGTTGGCTAGAACAAGGGGTCAGTTGCTCTGCTGTACCCCCTCTGCCAAGGTACATATGAGAAAGCAATAAATGAACAACTAAGGAGCCTCAAGTAAGAATTGATGCTTCTCATCTCTCTTCCTTCCTGTCTGTCTGTCCCTATCTGTCCCTCTCTGTGACTCTCTTTCTGTCTCTGTCAAAAAAAAAAAAAGCAATATCAGGAATACAATAAAAGAACAAAATGACAAGTACAACCAAATGATGGGAAAAAGAACCAAACAGAAATTTTGGAACCCAAAACTACAATTACTGAAGAATGCAACAGTTTCAACAGCAGACTGGAAGAAGCAGAGGAAATAATCAGTGAGCTAGAGGCCAGATCATTTGAAACTAACATTTCAGAAGGACTAAAAGATCACTTCTCAGCCTCTTGGCTAAGATCAAGGGCAGAAGAGCAAATAGAAAAGGAAAATAAAAAGAAATGAAGAAAACCTATGGGACTTATTAGAGACCATCAAGAAAAATAATGTATGCACCACGGGAGTCCTAAGAAAAGAGGGGGGCAGGGGTAAAGGGCTTATTTAAAGAAATAATAGCTGATAGCTCCTCAAAACTAGGAAGAGATTTGGACATTTAAAGTCATGAAGCTATACACCACCCAAAAAATTGTGTTCAAAGCAATGGTCTCAAAACACACATAATAAATCTGTTTAAGATCACAGACAAAAAGAGAATTTTAATTTTTTCATTTATTCATTTTAGGGAGAGGAAGGAGAAGGAGGGAAGGGAGGAACAGGAAGCATCAACTCCCATATATGCCCTGACCAGGCAAGCTCAGAGTTTCAAGCTGGCAACCTCTGCATTCCTGGTTGATGCTTTATCCACTGCACCACCACTAGTCAGACATATAAAAATTTTTTTTTATTTATTTTAGAGAGAAGAGGGAGAGAGAGAGAGAGAGAGAGAGAGAAAAAGAGGATCAAGAGAGAATTTTAAAAGCGACAAGAAAAATTTCTACCATAAAATGGAAAGGCTATTAGCAGAGTTCTCAGCAGAGATATTGCAGACCAGGAATAAATGGGATGATATATTCAAAGTACTGAAAAGAAGAAGCTGCCAACAAAAAATACTTTACTTAACAAAGCTATCCTTCAGAAATGAAGGCAAGATACTTTCTCAAATAAACAAAAGCTGAAGGTATTCATCACCATTAAATCTGCCTTACAAGAAACGGCAACATATTTGAGAACCTGGGAGAAATGGATAAATTCCTAGAAACATACAACCTAAGAAGACAGAATCATAAAAAAAAAAAAACTTTTAGCCCTGGCCGGTTGGCTCAGCAGTAGAGCGTCGGCCTAGCGTGCGGAGGACCCGGGTTCGAATCCCGGCCAGGGCACACAGGAGAAGCGCCCATTTGCTTCTCTACCCCTCCGCCGCGCTTTCCTCTCTGTCTCTCTCTTCCCCTCCTGCAGCCAAGGCTCCATTGGAGCAAAGATGGCCCGGGCGCTGGGGATGGCTCTGTGGCCTCTGCCTCAGGCGCTAGAGTGGCTCTAGTCGCAACATGGCGACGCCCAGGATGGGCAGAGCATCGCCCCTGGTGGGCAGAGCATCGCCCCCTGGTGGGCGTGCCGGGTGGATCCCGGTCGGGCGCATGCGGGAGTCTGTCTGACTGTCTCTCCCTGTTTCCAGCTTCAGAAAAATGAAAAAAAAAAAAAAAACTTTTAAAAATATGAACAAACTAATAACAAATGAGAAAATTGAATCAGTAATCAAAAATCTCTCAACAAACAAAAGTACAGGACCAGATGGCCTCACTGGTGAATTCTACCAAATGTTTAAAAAATAATTAACACCAATCCTTCTCAATCTCTTCCCCAAAAAATAAATACAAGAAAAAACTTTCAAACTCATTTTATAAAGCCAGCATTGTACTGATATGAGAGCCAGAAAATAACACTAAAACAAAACAAAACAAAATAAATCAAAACAAAACTACAGGTTATATTATTGATGAACACAGATGCAAAAATCTTCAACAAATTACTTACAAACTGAATTCAACATCACATTAAAAGAATCTATACCATGACCAAGTGGGATATTTGCTGGTCTCCTGCCGTGTGATCCGTCTCTCTCGATAGTAGCTGCCTGTCGTGAATTGGCACGGACTCTCGCAGCCCTGCGGGTTAATTGCAGTGTGGCCCCACCTCTCCCGACACTGGGTGCCCTGTCGTGATACCGCTGTGCTTCTCGCAATGCAGCTGCTTCTTCATGGTAGCAGCTCTCCGCCACAACATTGCCAGACCCGAGGCAACATTCGCTGTCCAGTAGCTGTTTGTCATGAGAGATTTAGGTTTTACTTTTTGATTCATGAATATGCAAGACCACGTTTAAATATATTATGTTATGTATAGGTTACAAGAGGAGGGACTATCAAAACTGAATTTCATGTATGGCTTATCAAACATCTTCCTGCTTTACATTTTCTACCGTGCAAGCAAATCCTTGCACAAGAGCTCGTTTTTGCCAATAAAGAGCACACTGCCCCACCACATTCAATTGAACGTGACCTTTGAGTGATTTTTCCCAACAGTGGTTTGCACATTTCCAAAATTTCTGGTTGACGTTACATTGTGCAGTTGAGAAAAAGTTTTTCTCTGTGAAAAGCTAAGTGGTTTGGTAATAATAATTATGACTTATGCCCCAGCCGGTTAGCTCAGCTGGTTAAGAGCGTCAGCCTGAAGGGTCAAGGTTGTGGGTTCGATTCCTGGTCAGGGTGGGGAAGCGACCAAGGAATGCACAACTGAGTGGAACAACAATGAGTGCTTCCTTTTCCTCTCCCTTCCTCTCTCCATCTCTAAGAGAGAAAGAAAGCCCTGGCTGGAGAGCTCAGTGAGCATCGTCCCTGGTCCATCCCCTGGTCAGGGCACAAACAGGAGCAGCCCGAGGTTCCTGTCTTTCTCTCCCTACATTAAAAAAAAAAAAAATCTTAAATAGATTCATCAAGAAAACAAGAAAAAAAGACAAATTACCAAGATCAGGTATGAAGGAGGTGTCCCAGTATAAAAGGGTAAGTGATTGGCTAAGTTCTTGCAGCTAGGAAGTAGTGAAACTAGTTTCCCTGAAACACTAAGCTCAGTCCCTTCCCAGGTGCTATGACCCAGGGGAGTGGAAGCCCAGCTGAGGCCGGTCTCTCCCCATCAGGTTCCCCAGGTCTTCACATGCCTCTCAGGAGGAACGACTCTCCTGTAGCAGAGAGGGACAGCAGGGAGCAGAGGGGAACAGCAGGGAGCAGAGGGGGACAGCAGGGAGGAGAGGGGGATAGCAGGGGGCAGAGGGGGACAGCAGGGAGCAGAGGGGGACAGCAGGCAGGAGAGGGGGACAGCAGGAAGCAGAGGGGAACAGCAGGGAGCACAGGGGGACAGCAGGGAGGAGAGGGGGACAGCAGGGAGGAGAGGGGGACAGCAGGGAGCAGAGGGGGACAGCAGGCAGGAGAGAGGGACAGCAGGGAGCAGAGGGGAACAGCAGGCAGGAGAGAGGGACAGCAGGGAGCAGAGGGGGACAGCAGGGAGCAGAGGGGGACAGCAGGGAGGAGAGGGGGACAGCAGGGAGGAGAGGGGGACAGCAGGGAGCAGAGGGAGACAGCAGGGAGGAGAGGGGGACAGCAGGGAGCAGAGGGGGACAGCAGGCAGGAGAGGGGGACAGCAGGGAGGAGAGGGGGACAGCAGGGAAGAGAGGGGGACAGCAGGGAGGAGAGGGGGACAGCAGGCAGGAGAGGGGGACAGCAGGCAGGAGAGGGGGACAGCAGGGAGCAGAGGGGGACAGCAGGCAGGAGAGGGGGACAGCAGGGAGCAGAGGGGAACAGCAGGGAGCACAGGGGGACAGCAGGGAGGAGAGGGGGACAGCAGGGAGCAGAGGGGGACAGCAGGGAGGAGAGGGGGACAGCAGGGAGCACAGGGGGACAGCAGGGAGGAGAGGGGGACTGCAGGGAGCAGAGGGGGACAGCAGGGAGGAGAGGGGGACAGCAGGGAGCAGAGGGGGACAGCAGGCAGGAGAGGGGGACAGCAGGAAGCAGAGGGGAACAGCAGGGAGCACAGGGGGACAGCAGGGAGGAGAGGGGGACAGCAGGGAGGAGAGGGGGACAGCAGGGAGCAGAGGGGGACAGCAGGCAGGAGAGAGGGACAGCAGGGAGGAGAGGGGGACAGCAGGGAGCAGAGGGGGATAGCAGGGAGCAGGGGGGACAGCAGGGAGCAGAGGGGGACAGCAGGGAGGAGAGGGGGACAGCAGGGAGGAGAGGGGGACAGCAGGGAGCAGAGGGGGACAGCAGGCAGGAGAGGGGCACAGCAGGGAGCAGAGGGGGACAGCAGGCAGGAGAGAGGGACAGCAGGGAGGAGAGGGGGACAGCAGGGAGCAGAGGGGGACAGCAGGGAGCAGGGGGGACAGCAGGGAGGAGAGGGGGACAGCAGGGAGCAGAGGGGGACTGCAGGGAGGAGAGGGGGACAGCAGGGAGCAGAGGGGGACAGCAGGGAGGAGAGGGGGACAGCAGGGAGCACAGGGGGACAGCAGGGAGGAGAGGGGGACAGCAGTAAGAGCAGGACTCCGATGTGCTAAACACACTGGAGCAGTAAAATAAAGAGGCATTCCCTCCTGGACTTCAAGGTGAAGCCTAGGGCCCAGGTTCATTCTGTTGCTACTCATTCTGGTTCAGTTTGTCCCTTTTCCTTGGACAGTCACTCCAGGGATGAGATATGTGGGTTCAGACCAAACAAGGAGTGCCTGAGGGACAAACCAACAAAATCCCACAAAGAAATTCACCCAGACTCAGTCATACTACGCACAGGCAACAGAAAACAGATCAGCGTATAGCACAGACCGAGGCAAGAAGGTGGCATTGTTAGATAATTGTACTTTAATTACAGCCTGTAAGAGCCCACCTCGTGCTCTTCTCTCCACCTCGGCTCCGCTGGCCTGTGTTTCAGCACTGACTGACTGTCACCCAGGCCGTGGACAAGAGCCTCCCACCACACGCAGGGCAGGTCACCCTTAGACTCTGGGGATGAAGCAGACTACTTTAGTTCCTTAACTCCTGTTTCTCCTGCAACCTCTTGTAAATCTCGTCATCAGAATTGGCTGCTGATTCAATGCAACCAGTGCATTCTGCCAAACACGTTTGGCAATTCAGTACCTTGTTGACATAATCCCATTGGGCAGAAATGCTTAATTTCTTTCTCAATTGATTCAACAACATCGCATCTAGAGACTCTTTAGAGCGGTGTTTCCCAACGTGGGGCCCACGCCCCACAGGGGGGCAATTTGATAGTTAAGGGGGGCAATTTGAAAATGGACTCGACACGACTTTAACTCTTTCGCCCCGGGCCATTTAAATGCAATGCTAGATATCGGTGCCAAATTTAACAAAAAATGCAATTCTTAAATAATTATTAAGTATAATTTCGTTTGACGAGACCAAAATATCAACTGGGTGATTGGCGTCGTCAAGTAAACTTCGTCCTGGGTTCACCGCGGAGAGTGCCGTCTGCCGCGGGGAACCCTGGACGTTTTAAAAACTCGCTAAACAACGCAGTTATTCTCACCTAATTGGCCCATCGCAACTTCTGTAGTGTTTCACATCATTCAGTTGGTGTTAATTTGAAATAAGTGTCAGTCAAAACTGTTGTAAAAGCTCGTTGATTTAATAAATATACATATATATATTGTATAGATATAATTGGTAAGTATTTGATTTTATTTTTATCAATATTAAACTCTTTATTAAGTACTTCTTGCATCGGGGTTAGAAAGCACTAATATTTTATAAATATTATTGGGGCTATAATAGTGCATGCACGACAATTTTAATTTTAGAAGCATAACTTTCCAGAAAATTTTGTCAAGTGGAAAAAATATAGATACCTTTTGATTTGCGGTGGTAGTGTAGTAAATGTGTTATATACATTTAAATAAATATGAATTTTTAGTATACGTTTACTCTATGTCACATTGAGTATATTTTAACACATATTTTAATATTAGTTTTTAATTGATCTTATTTTTATTTCTTATAGCCCATAGTAAAATGAGTGGTGCAAGCAAGAAAAAACTTGTCAATATTCGGAAGACTATTTAAAATTTGGGTTCATACCCGCTGTTCACGATGAGCGGATTCCTTTTTGTCTTTTTTTAATGGAATGAGGTGACATCTTTTTTTTTTTTTAATTTTTTATTCATTTTTTTTTAGAGAGGAGAGGGGGAGAGAGAGAGGGACAGAGAAAGAGAAGGGGGGAGGAGCTGGAAGCATCAACTCCCATATGTGCCTTGTCCAGGCAAGCCCAGGGTTTCAAACCGGCAACCTCAGCATTTCCAGGTCGACGCTTTATCCACTGCACCACCACAGGTCAGGCTCCTTTTTGTCTTATATGCCAGCAATGCTTGACCAACGAATCAATGAAACGAGGTCGTCTTGAGGTGCATTTGAAGGCGAAACATAGTGCTCATATTAATTCAGATTTGAGTTACTTTAAAACTTTAAAGAAAAATTTTGAAAAAAGAACAACATTAAAGTCTCTATTTATTGCTCATACTTCAACTAATAATCGTGTTCTTGAGGCTAGTTATCAAATTTCTTTATTCATCGCTAAAACTGGAGAAAATCACACTATAGGAGAGAATTTAATAAAACCATCAATATCAGCATTTCTTAAAACGGTTCTTGAAAAAGATGACAAAGATGTAAAAGCTATGCCACTCAGTGACAATACTGTTAGCAGAAGAATAGACGAAATGAGTGAGGATATTGAAAAACCACTTATTGAAAAGCTAAAAACAAGAAAATTCTCCTTGCAAATGGATGAATCAACTTTGAGAGACAGTGAGGCAGTATTGATAACTTACGTAAGATATATTGATAAAGGACATTTTGCTGAAGAAATGTTGTTCTGTAAAAGATTAGAAAGCACCATTACCTCCAAAGATATATATATAATAAGCTAAAAAACTACTTAGATGTCAATGATATACCAATGAAAAATATAACATCTTGTGCTGCAGATGGTGCTCCCAATATGATGGGCAAGAAAAATGGCTGCTTAAAATTGATGAAAGATGTGAATCCAGAAATGATTCTTGTGCATTGTGTTATTCATAGGGAAAACTTGGTAGCTAAAAACATCTCGCCTGTTCTGAATGAAGTATTACATACAGTAATAAAGTGTGTTGATGCTATTAAAGCTAGTGCCAAATGTGAGCATCTTTTCAAGCTATTTTGTGAAGAACAAAATGAAGACCATGTGAGACTTTTACTTCATACTGAAGTAAGATGGCTATCTAAAGGAAACTGTTTGAAAAGATTTATGGGGGATGACGTCAGAGTAATGGCGGGGTAGGAAGCGATACCGAAAAATCTCCCCCAAAACTCAACAAGATCTTCAACCAGAAACAGAAAAACCTATACTTGGAGCTTCCAGATGCTTCGCAATACACCCAAAGGTATGATTGAGTGAAAAATTGGCTAAATATATAACCAAACCCCGAAGGAAATAGGGAGTAAGAAATGCTCCGCCTTCCTCACTAACCTAAACAGGGCGGCTTTCTCTGGTAACTGTGAATATAGAAACTGAGGCGGGCAAAGGGGGTGAATAGATCCAGGCCGCCGCGGCACAAACGGCCGAACCAGGCTGTGGCACACAGATCCAAGCCGAGGAAAATCTGATCCTGTGGCAACCCGGGCAATACAAGCTAACACTCGCGCCAAACCCAAACAAAGGAAGACAAGCGGAGCGGCCATTTTACCCGGTCTCCTGGTCGGTGCGCAGTTAGTGGGCGAGAATTTCTTCCTAGGCCCCGAGAGTGGGTGCCTGTGTTGCCCCACGGAGAGGCAGGGTCAGAGGCCTTTCTGTGGGCCGAGGGCAGAGTCTCTGGGCAGCCCCAGCGCCCTGGGAAAGCCACGCACGGGAGAGAGTGAGAACTAATTCCAACGGTGGAGATTTTCCGTGCTGGTGAGGGTTTCACTCAGAGGGAACCGCGGCCGGCCTCATATCCTGGTTTGCGCGCGCAGATAAGGAGTGAGCGATTCCTCTGAGTGCCTCGGCAGTGCGCACCCGTGTTATCGCAGAGAGGGGCAGAGTCAGGGGCCTTTGTGTGGGCCAAAGCGGAATCTCGAGCCGCCCCAGCGCCTTGCAAAAGCTGCGCACGGGGACGGAGCGAGACTCAATTCCAACGCTGCAACTTTTCCCTGCGGTTGGGGGTTTCACTCAGAGCGTGAGACTGCTGGCTGGATATCCTGGTCGCAGACAGTGAGTGAGAGTTTCCTCCAAGCGCCCCCCAGAAGTGGGCGCCCGCTTGTGTTACCGGACAGAGTGGCAGAGCCAGTGGTCTTTGAGTGGGCGGAAAGCCCGCCTGATTATGCTAGCAGCTCTGACTGACTGAGCCTTACCCAGAGCCCTGTGCTGAGTGGAAATAGAGTGGGGAGTTGTCAGCTCTTTGAGCCTCTTACTATCCAGGCAGAGGCAGCAGCAACCCCATAGCTGGATTATCAGGCTACTAATTGAGGAAGGAAAGACTAGGAGAAAGGCTCCAGGAACACGGACTCTCTCACTGTCGGAGCCTATAAATGCTAATGAGCCTCGACTCCCACAAGACTAAAGCACAATACATGACATTGCCATAGAGACTTATCAACTGCAAGCCTCTACCTGAGCGTGCCAAAGGGGCAGAACCCGGGGTACAGAGTCACCGACCAAGAAGAGGGAGAGAAAAGAAAAAGCAAGAAGATAACCTCTCAAAATCAAGAATAATCTGCAGACTTTATAACCTATCACATTTTATTATATTTGTTCGTTTGTTTCTCTTATCTTCATTCTTGATACTTTTTTTTCCTCCTCCAATTTGGCCGATTAACTCTCTACTGGTCTTACTCTCTCCTCTCCTTGAACTACACTACCCATAAGTGTTACATCTCCCATTATCTTTTCTCTTCTCTTCCTTTCTCTCTATGAGGGTTGCACTCCAAAACCCTTAACTCTCTCTCTCTCTCTCCTTTCTTTTTTCTTCTTTTAGTGGTTCCCTCTTTTTTTTCTCTCTCTCTCTTTCTTTTCTCCCTCTATATTAGTTTCTTCCTTTCTCCTTTACATCTCCTCTCATTCAAACCTCAATAACAAACAAATTATCTTATCTGGGACTCAAACCTATGTTTGTGGCATTTTGGGGGGTTTTTACTTCACCTTTTTAACTCACTAGCAGTGCTCCCATCCCTGGCTCTCCATATTATCTAGTTCTTGTTCCACTAAATACAATAGTAAGTTTTTAATTTTTCCCCCCATTTTTCCATTTTCCTCTTATTCCTCTCATCATAACTCTTAGACAACCAACACCTAAAAGCAAATCATTTTATTATTGACCCAAATTTTTTCCTTATTTGCTTTTTGTGGGTCCATACAATCTTTTTTTTTTCTTTTTTCTTTTTTTCTTTTTTGCCCCTTTCTTACTTTTCCCCAATTCAGGCCCTCCATCACAGGCATTGTTTGTTATAACTCACAGTCCACCACAAGATTTTCTCAAGAAAGAGGGGAGAGGAGAGGAGAGGAAAAAAGGAGGGGGGGAATAATTTCCTTTTTTAAAAAATTTTTATTTTATTTTATTTTTCTTTATTTCATTATTAATTTTTTTAAAAAAACAACTCTTTTCGATTTTTTTTTAAATTTTATTCTTTATTAAATCTCATTAATACTATCAACAAAACCACCCTCAGATGCCATTAAGGAAGAGAAAATCGAATATCATGGATACAAAAGAAAGAGAGGTAACACAGCTAGATGAGGAAAAATCTATGGAGAAAAAATTTAATATATTGGAAACCTTGGATCTAAATGACAGAGAATTCAAGATAGAAATACTAAAAATCCTCCGAGATATACAAGAAAACACAGAAAGGCAATATAGGGAGCTCAGAAAACAACTCAATGAACACAAAGAATATATGTCCAAGGAAATTGAAACTATAAAAACAAATCAAACAGAAATGAAAAACTCAATTCACGAGCTGAAAAACGAAGTAACAAGCTTAGCTAATAGAACAGGTCAGATAGAAGAGAGGATTAGTGAAATAGAAGACAAGCAACTTGAGGCACAACAGAGAGAAGAAGAAAGAGACTCAAAAATTTAAAAAAATGAGATAGCCCTACAAGAATTATCTGACTCCATCAAAAAGAATAACATAAGAATAATAGGTATATCAGAGGGAGAAGAGAGAGAAAATGGAATGGAGAACATACTCAAACAAATAATAGATGAGAACTTCCCAAGCCTGTGGAAATAACTAAAGCCCCAAATTCAAGAAGCAAACAGAACACCGAGTTTTCTTAACCCCAACAAACCTACTCCAAGGCCTATCATAATGAAATTGACACAAACCAACAGCAAAGAAAAAATTCTCAAGGCAGCCAGGGAAAAGAAGAATACAACATATAAAGGAAGGCCCATTAGATTATCATCAGATTTCTCAGCAGAAACTCTACAAGCTAGAAGAGAGTGGACCCCAATATTTAAAGTCCTGAAAGAGAGGAACTTTCAGCCACGAATACTATACCCATCAAAGCTATCCTTCAAATACGAAGGAGAAATAAAAACATTCACAGATACAGAAAAGATGAGGGAATTTATCATCAGAAAACCCCCACTCCAGGAATTACTAAAGGGGGTTCTCCAATCAGATACAAAGAACAAAAAAAAAAACAGAGCCACAAGTAAAAGCTCCAAGAAGAACACAATAAAACCAAATTTAAACTGTGACAACAACAAAAAGAAAGAGGGGGAGAAGATGGAGATTAACAGTAGCAAAGGACGATGGAGTGCAAAAGTACTCACAAAATAGTTCACTACAATGAACAGGGTAAGGACCCTTTTCATTACTCAAAGGTAACCACCATTGAAAAAACCACCACAGAAGCACATGAGATAAAAAAGATAGCAACAGAGGAAAGATGTATGGAATACAACCAAATAAAAACAAAAGATAGAAAAACGAAAGAGAAGGATCAAACAAGACACAAAACTAACAGAAAGCAAGATATAAAATGGCAATAGGGAACTCACAAGTATCAATAATTACACTAAATGTAAACGGATTAAACTCACCAATAAAAAGGCACAGAGTAGCAGAATGGATTAAAAAAGAAAATCCAACTGTATGCTGCCTACAGGAAACTCATCTAAGTAACAAGGATAAAAACAAATTCAAAGTGAAAGGCTGGAAAACAATACTCCAAGCAAATAACATCCAAAAAAAAGCAGGTGTAGCAATACTCATATCGGATAATGCTGACTACAAGACAGGAAAAGTACTCAGAGACAAAAATGGCCATTTCATAATGGCTAAGGGGACACTGAATCAAGAAGACATAACAATTCTTAATATATATGCACCAAACCAAGGAGCACCAAAATATATAAGACAGCTACTTATTGATCTTAAAACAAAAACTGACAAAAATACAATCATACTTGGAGACCTCAATACACCGCTGACGGCTCTAGATCGGTCATCCAAACAGAGAATCAACAAAGACATAGTGGCCTTAAACAAAACACTAGAGCACCTGGATATGATAGACATCTACAGGACATTTCATTCCAAAGTGACTGAGTATACATTTTTCTCCAGTGTACATGAATCATTCTCAAGAATTGACCATATGTTGGGGCACAAAAACAACATCAGCAAATTCAGAAAAATTGAAGTTGTACCAAGCATATTTTCTGATCATAAAGCCTTGAAACTAGAATTCAACTGCAAAAAAGAGGAAAGAAATCCCACAAAAATGTGGAAACTAAACAACATACTTTTAAAAAATGAATGGGTCAAAGAAGAAATAAGTGCAGAGATCAAAAGATATATACAGACTAATGAAAATGACAATACGACATATCAGAATCTATGGGATGCAGCAAAAGCAGTGATAAGAGGGAAGTTCATATCACTTCAGGCATATATGAACAAACAAGAGAGAGCCCAAGTGAACCACTTAACTTCCCACCTTAAGGAACTAGAAAAAGAAGAACAAAGACAACCCAAAACCAGCCGAAGAAAGGAAATAATAAAAATCAGAGCAGAAATAAATGAATTAGAGAACAGAAAAACTATAGAAAAAATTAATAGAACAAGGAGCTGGTTCTTTGAAAAGATCAACAAAATTGACAAACCCTTGGCAAGACTTACCAAGGAAAAAAGAGAAAGAACTCATATAAACAAAATCCAAAATGAAAGAGGAGAAATCACCACGGACACTGTAGATATACAAAGAATTATTGTAGAATACTATGAAAAACTTTATGCCACTAAATTCAACAACCTAGAAGAAATGGATAAATTCCTAGAAAAATACAACCTTCCTAGACTGAGTCAAGAAGAAGCAGAAAGCCTAAACAGACCTATCAGTAGAGAAGAAATAGAAAAAACCATTAAAAACCTCCCCAAAAATAAAAGTCCAGGCCCTGACGGCTATACCAGCGAATTTTATCAAACATTCAAAGAAGACTTGGTTCCTATTCTACTCAAAGTCTTCCAAAAAATTGAAGAAGAAGCAATACTTCCAAACACATTTTATGAGGCCAACATAACCCTCATACCAAAACCAGGCAAGGATGGCACAAAAAAAGAAAACTACAGACCAATATCTCTAATGAATACAGATGCTAAAATACTAAACAAAATACTAGCAAATCGAATACAACAACATATTAAAAAAATAATACATCATGATCAAGTGGGATTCATCCCAGAATCTCAAGGATGGTTCAACATACGTAAAACGGTTAATGTAATACACCATATCAACAAAACAAAGAACAAAAACCACATGATCTTATCAATAGACGCAGAAAAGGCTTTTGATAAAATACAACACAATTTTATGTTTAAGACTCTCAACAAAATGGGTATAGAAGGAAAATATCTCAACATGATAAAGGCCATATATGATAAACCATCAGCTAACATCATATTAAATGGCACTAAACTGAAGGCTTTCCCCCTTAAATCAGGAACAAGACAGGGTTGTCCACTCTCTCCACTCTTATTTAATGTGGTACTAGAGGTTCTAGCCAGAGCAATCAGACAAGACAAAGAAATAAAAGGCATCCATATCGGAAAAGAAGAAGTAAAGGTATCACTTTTTGCAGATGATATGATCCTATACATCGAAAACCCCAAGGAATCCACAAAAAGACTACTAGAAACAATAAGCCAATACAGTAAGGTCGCAGGATACAAAATTAACATACAGAAGTCAATAGCCTTTCTATATGCCAACAATGAAACAACTGAGAAGGAACTCAAAAGAATAATCCCCTTCACGATTGCAACAAAAAAAATAAAATACTTAGGAATAAACATAACAAAGAATGTAAAGGACTTATATAATGAAAACTATAAACCATTGTTAAGGGAAATCGAAAAAGATATAATGAGATGGAAGAATATACCTTGTTCTTGGCTAGGAAGAATAAATATAATCAAGATGGCTATATTACCCAAAGCAATATACAAATTTAATGCAATTCCCATCAAACTTCCAATGATGTTTTTTAAAGAAATAGAGCAAAAAATCATCAGATTTATATGGAACTATAAAAAACCCCGAATAGCCAAAGCAATCCTAAAGAAAAAGAATGAAGCTGGGGGCATAACAATACCTGACTTCAAACTCTATTATAGGGCCACGACAATCAAAACAGCATGGTATTGGCAGAAAAATAGACACTCAGACCAATGGAACAGAATAGAAAGTCCAGAAATAAAGCCACATATATATAGTCAAATAATTTTTGATAAAGGGGCCAACAACACACAATGGAGAAAAGACACAACAACCAAAAAGCCCAGCACTCTTCAATAAATGGTGCTGGGAAAACTGGAAAGCCACATGCAAAAGAATGAAACTGGACTACAGTCTCTCTCCCTGTACAAAAATTAACTCAAAATGGATCAAAGATCTAAACATAAGACCTGAAACAATTAAGTACATAGAAGAAGACATAGGTACTCAACTCATGGACCTGGGTTTTAAAGAGCATTTTATGAATTTGACTCCAATGGCAAGAGAAGTGAAGGCAAAAATTAATGAATGGGACTACATCAGACTAAGAAGTTTTTGCTCAGCAAGAGAAACTGATAACAAAATAAACAGAAAGCCAACTAAATGGGAAATGATATTTTCAAACAACAGCTCAGATAAGGGCCTAATATCCAAAATATACAAAGAACTCATAAAACTCAACAACAAACAAACAAACAATCCAATAAAAAAATGGGAAGAGGATATGAATAGACACTTCTCCCAGGAAGAAATACAAATGGCCAACAGATATATGAAAAGATGCTCATCTTCTTTAGCTATTAGAGAAATGCAAATCAAAACGGCAATGAGATACCACCTCACACCTGTTCGATTAGCTGTTATTAGCAAGTCAGGTAATAGCAAATGTTGGAGAGGCTGTGGAGAAAAAGGAACCCTCATACACTGTTGGTGGGAATGTAAAGTAGTACAACCATTATGGAAGAAAGTATGGTGGTTCCTCAAAAAACTGAAAATAGAACTACCTTATGACCCAGCAATCCCTCTACTGGGTATATATCCCAAAAACTCAGAAACATTGATACATAAAGACACATGCAGCCCCATGTTTATTGCAGCATTGTTCACAGTGGCCAGGACATGGAAACAACCAAAAAGCCCATCAATAGATGACTGGATAAAGAAGATGTGGCACATATACACTATGGAATACTACTCAGCCATAAGAAATGATGACATCGGAACATTTACAGCAAAATGGTGGGATCTTGATAACATGATACGAAGCGAAATAAGTAAATCAGAAAAAAACAGGAACTGTATTATTCCATACGTAGGTGGGACATAATACTGAAACTAAGAGACATTGACAAGAGTGTGGTGGTTACGGGGGGGAGGGGGGAATGGGAGAGGGATAGGGGGTGGGGAGGGGCACAAAGAAAACAAGATAGAAGGTGACAGAGGACAATCTGACTTTGGGTGGTGGGTATGCAACATAATTGAACGACAAGATAACCTGGACTTGTTATCTTTGAATATATGTATCCTGATTTATTGATGTCACCCCATTAAAAAAATAAAATTATAAAAAAAAAAAAAAAAAAAAAAGAAAAGATTTATGGAACTGTTTGATACTCTTAGTGATTTTTTAAGCGACAAACCTGAAATGAAGTATCTGTTAACAATAGATGGTAAAGCATTTGTGAGTTATTTAGCCAATATCTTTGAAAAACTAAATATATTAAATAAGCAACTTCAAAGAACAAATAAAACTCTTGTCGATGCAAAAGCAAAGATATTTGGTTTCATTACCAATATTGAGTTATGTCAGAAACATATTAACAACAAAAACTTGAAACAGTTTCATTGGCTCCAAAAATGTGAAGTAACTGATACCGCTTTACTTGTTATTGTCAATCATTTGAATATTCTATCGGCTGATTTAAAAGAAAGATTTTCTGATTTAAAACAAATTGATTTCCCAACATGGATGATGCAGCCAATGTTAGTGGATTTGTCTGATATATCAAATATGCAATATCAAGAAGAACTCGCAGAATTGCAAAATGATGAGTCAGTTAAAGCTTTATTTAATATCAAAGGAGCGATGGCATGGCTTTGTGAGGAAACAGAAATCAAATACCCAAATTCAACCAAATGTGCAAGAAAACTATTGCTACCGTTTCCATCTTCATTTTTAGCTGAATGTGGATTTAGTGCTGTAAATGATTTACTGGTAAAAAAAAGAAATCGGCTGGATATAACACAACGTGGAGACTTGAGACTAAAGCTAACCAAATTGGAACCTAATATAAAATCTCTGTGCAGCAAGCATCAAGCGCAAGGATCACACTAAATTAAAATAATAAATTAATATAGAAAAATCTGTATTAAAATTATTTGGAATTTAAATTTCTGTTTTTCATTATATGTTTTAAATTTTTACTTACTGTGTTTTGTTAACAATTTCATAGTGATTTCTTCCTAGAATCTATCATTTATGTTTATTAAGTGAACAAATCAATTTTTTAATGTTAAAAATTATGTATGTTACATAGGGGGGGACATAAAAATTTTAGAAAGGTTAAGGTGGAGCATGGCACAAAAAAGGTTGGGAAACACTGATTTAGATGCTGAAAGAAATCTAATTCACAAAAACAAAAGCACTACAGTAGAGCTCCACCCAGCGGCCGGAGGAGGAGCACCCACCACGGAGCACAGGGAGCTCTTCCTGAGTCAGCTCTTTATGCGACATCAGCTCCGAGCTGCTGGGGGCTGAGCTGACTACAGCCCAGTTCACCACGTCTTCAGAGCTCTGTGTCCATGACAGCTCTCCATAATAATATGATTCTGCTCCTCACTGGTGGTGGTACAGTGGATAGAGCGTCAACCTGGCATGCTGAGGACCCACATTCAAAATGCTGAGGTCATCAGCTTGAGCATGGGCTCACCACGTTGAGCGTGAGGTCACTGGCTTGAAGCCCAGGGTCACTGGTTTGAGCCCAATGTCACTGGCTTGAGCAAGGGGTCAGTGACTCAGCTGGAGCATCCCAGTCAAGACACATATGAGAAGCCATCAGTGAACAACTAAGGTGCCGCACCTATGAGTCGATGCTCCTCATCTCTCTCACTTCCTGTTGTCCCTCATGAATAAATAACTAAGCAAGCAAGCTTCTGATTTTACTATTATTGCTATAAGTTTGGCTGGCTATGTTTTCATATCACTTATTTCTTTACTATGATGTAACCAGATTGTATCGTTATGTACATCAGCTTTATACACATGTCTCAGTCTGGACTGCAAATTAACAGAGCACCAGAACCCTGTTTAACATACTTGTCAATATTCCACAGAGCCTAGCATGGTGCTTAGCAAATAATAGAAGCTGAACAAATACACAGAAATGAATGATGAAATGTCATGACAGATGCATGATGGTCCCTAACTTAGACCAACATGCTTTGGCCCAAGAAGCTAGAGAAGTCTCTACAGCAGTGGTTCTGAACAGGCCCCTACGAGCATCCCAGGTACCAGGAGCACTTTCATAAAATTCCCAGCCAGGCTCTGCCCAGGTCTGCTGAACAATCACCCCC
The DNA here is from genome assembly GCF_036850765.1 of Saccopteryx bilineata. Taxonomy (NCBI): domain Eukaryota; kingdom Metazoa; phylum Chordata; class Mammalia; order Chiroptera; family Emballonuridae; genus Saccopteryx; species Saccopteryx bilineata. The sequence continues at coordinate 82,458,648 of NC_089496.1, forward strand.
CGGTGCAGGGGCCCAGGAGATCCTGTCCTGTACCCCTGGTTCAACCCCCTTCTTTAGACTGAAGCAGATGTTTTCAAACTTGATCGTGCCTCAGAAACAGCTGAGGGCTTATTAAAGCACAGATTGCTGGGCTCTCTCCTCACCCCGTTTCTGATGAAGCAGGCCTGGGGCGGGGCCCAAGAATGTGCTTCTCTAACACATTTTCAGGGGCTGCTGGTCTGAGAAACACACACTGAGAACCACTGGATAAGAGAGGGGAAAAAGGCTGTCTATGTAAGGTGAGGGGTGAGGCCAGGGTCACGGTGCTGCAGCCACGCTGGGCAGTCCTGGGGGAGAAAAATGAGGACCCTGGGGAACTTTCCTGGACTCCTGTTCCCTGTGACAGCTCTTAACAGACTGAACTGTGGTTGGGTTGCATTTTTCAGGGATTTGGCATGGTGATGGCCAACTTGGACTTGGTGAACATGTTAAGGACACTACTCTTTTAGGGATTCTTGCTGTATTGGCCAAGAGTTTGCTTAAAGGCCTTTAATCACTGTAAAAGAAAATAGAGGACTGGATGAAGAAAATGGGGGACATATACACCATGGTGTACTATTCAGCTAGGAGAAATGATGACATCGGATCACTTACAGCGGAATGGTGGAGTCTTGGTAGCATTGTGCGGGGTGAAATAAGCGAATCATAAAAAACAGGAACTGCAGGATTCCATACATTGGTGGGACATAAAAGCGAGACTAAGAGGCATGGACAGGAGTGTGGTGGTTACGTGGGGGGGGGGGGAGGAAGGAAGGAGAGGGGGAGGGGGAGGGGTACAGAGAGAATTGGATGGAGGGTGGCGGAGGACGATCCCTCTTCGGGTGATGGGTATGCAACAGAACTAAATGACAAGATAACCTGGAAATGTTTTCTTTGAATGTATGTACCCTGATTTATTGATGTCACCCCATTAAAATAAAAATTTATTTATTAAAAAAAAAAAAAAAAGAAAAATAGGACCCTGGCTCTCCTATCCTTTTAAAACTTGAGGGCCTGTCCACTGACTGGTGTTTCTGAACCAAACCTGAAATGTGCTCAGGTAAGGGGCGTTCGCTGGCTGGGCGGAGAGCATTACGTCCACGATGCTCCACTCCCTCCTACCCTCGACCTCGCCATGCTTCCCAATATGTCATCGATTCTCTTGATTTTATCTCTACTGAGGGAGCCGTTTTGGTTGTCACAACCAGAAGGGGGTGCTACTGGTATCTAGCAGGTAGAGGCCAGAGATGCTCTATGTCCTAAAATGCACAGGACAGCCGCAACACATGGACTTATTTGGCCCAAAATGTCATCAGCATGTAGGCCGAGAAACCCCGCTCTCAGTGGAGTGTACCTTCCTGTCCCATAGACTTTGGGTTTGGCCACATGACTTGTTTTAGCCAATAGGATGTGAGCAGATGTGAGCCCTGTTCCGGAATGAGAAGACCCACAGGCCAGGCACAAGCCCTGCCAAGTCACCGCTGAGCAGCAACCCTTCAGAACAAGACTAAGAAATGCGTTCGCTGTAGCAACCACTGCTGGCTAAGATGATGAGAGCACTAGCTTGGGTACCCGGCTGCCTTTGGGAGAACAGGAAGGGATACTTGAGAGCAGCCTGGATTTCAATGGCCGGCTGGGTTGATGGCCCACTCTCACAGGCTTCCTCCAGCAGGACTGGGGACGTCCTGCACTGGGGAAACTGATGAACTCGGATGTCCATCTGGCAACACGTGAGGAGAGGCAGGGATTAGGAGGCTCGGGGTTCCCACCATTTTCAGCTATAAACTCTACAGGGAGGCTTGATGCTGCGCTATCGGTAAGAGCATCCAGGGAAATACCTTGGTGCTTTGGTTATCCCCAATCCAAGGTACCTTCTCTCATCCCCAAACCTTCCCTCCTTCCTCGGCCGTAGTCCCAACTTGGTTCAGTAGAAATTTTTTTTGCACTGATATTGATTTTAATGAAAAATATTGCATGAAAGTTTCACTTATGTCCTGATTCATGAGTTTTCAGTGGCCCCTTAAATTCGGTGCCCAAGCCGGATGCCTCCCTCGTCTCATCCTGACCCTGGCTCCTACCGTGATCTCAGAGGGGCCTCAGTGGGCAGCCTCATGCTCCCATCATCCCGAATAGGCTCTCGTATGTGCTGGCTGTTGGTGCTGAAGCCACTCTGGCTGCCGACCCTCTGGGAAAGAAGGAAATGGCACACGTCGGCATACCTGTACAGCGCTCATGGTCTCTTAGGTGATGAGCAGTTTTTCAGATAACCCATTCTCAATCAGCAGAAATATTACCAGGAAAGGGCAATTGGTACAAAGAGGGAGGTAGAAGAATAGAAGGAAGGAGGGACATGGGAGCCTCATTCTGTAGGCAGAGAATCCACATTCCTTTGTGGAGTAAAGAGAAGGAAACTAAATCGGCACAGTGAGCAGATGGATAAAGCCATGGTGGCTGCGGCCTGTTCAGCGCTGCAGCGCCACCTGCTGGTCCCTCTTTCTTCTCTTATTCAACAATCTCACAGTAATTTCGTATTACTATCCTCTCAACCAACTTAGAGTAAAAAATACCAGCTCTCTTAGGATTCTGGCCAACTACAAAATTTCCAAATTTCCCTTCTTCTAGTGAACCTTGTCTCTCAAAGTTTTCTGGAGAAAAAGTGAAATGAGCTGAATAAAACACAGCTTTGTATCCATTTCACTGCTCAACAACCTTCCATGGCTCCACATGGATTATGGAATCATATTCACAGTTCTTAACCTAGCACCTGGTGGTCTCCTTAATCTGAATCCAGACCACCCGAGGATTCTCCTAGAGCCCGTGTATTAATGAGCCTTGATATTTAATGAGCAACTCCAGCTTTCTTATCTCAGATTTTTTTTAAAAAAAAATTATATTTATTGACTTTAGTCAGAGAAGTGTTGTTAACTACCCGTGCCTCAATTCCATGGGTTTACGTAGACAAACCAAGTCCAGATGAATTTTGAAGGAGTTGTATTAAAGGAGGAGATTTATTTAATATGCCGGCCGCATATGACTAACACGGGGCATTGCAGACCCAAATCATGTGTGCCAGGCACAGCCCTTGGGGCCAGTTATATACCTTTGCTCACACACACAGGTTGGTGGGAAATGGAAGAGGGGGATGGGACACAATTCATTAGTGTAAAATCAGTGGATAATGGGGGAAGGTCACATGGGGAACTCAGGCCCAGAAACTTTGGCTAGGACCGCCCACAACCAAGTGCGCCAAAAGAAACTTCCCAGGAGTCCTTGGGTAAAAAGCGACTGACTGTCAGCCAGTGAGATTTCGCTATGTCATATTAGCCCAACTTCCCTAGGACCTCTTTAAATTTGCCCACACAGTTTCTCCATGCACAATTTTCCTGACCTCCCTCTTCCGGGCCAGTGAATCTCATCCGAGAAACACTCTGTACTAAATAAAACCTTTACTATTCCACACTTGGTGGCTATGCCCCTTGATTTCTTCTCGGCGTGGAGAAATACTTCACATTTGGTGCCGAAACCCAGGAGGAGTTTGAAGTCTGCGAGGACCGCTACTCTCCAATTCCCCTCTAAGAAAGAACCAGGATCTCCGACCTTCCACCCACTTCGGCTCACGGTGCGGTAAGTTCCCCTCCTCCAGCCTCCCTCCACCTTGGTTCTTTCTCTGAGAATCTTGTCCAAAACTGCAACTGAGTCAGGGACTTCTTTCCGTTCCGAGTGTGAGTGTGCCCGTGGAGATTTGCCAAGCTCATCCACTTTACCTGATCCATCCGTGGACAGAGCTTGAGTTTTGGGACATTGATATTCATCTCTGACCACTCCGAGAACTGAGGGTGACCGTGGGGGCAAAGGGATCCATATCTGACTCTAAAACACCCCTGGGTGCCTAATCCGGAATCTCTCAAACATTGATCCTTCCCTAAAAAAGAAGAAACTAATCTTCTTCTGCAGCGTAGCTTGGCCACAATACCCACTGGATAACCAGACCAGGTGGTCTCAGGAAGGGACTTTCGATTTTAACATCCTTGCTGATTTACGGAACTATTGCCAGGAGGTTGGAAAGTTGTCAGAGACCCCTTATATTTAAGAGTTTTGGCATCTGTGTTCTCGCCCTAAACTCTGCACCAACTGCTCTACAACGCAGGTCCTCTTGGCCAGAGAAACCTCAGCTAAACCCTCCGCTCCAAATCTCTCCTCCTTTGCCGACTCCCCCGAGGAACTCTCTTCCCCTCCTGCAAGACTCCCTCGACTCCCTTGGTCCTATCAGACTCCTCCCTCCTCTTCACTAGATCCTGTTTCCCCACCTGCAAATGCTGGTCTCTCTCTCTCCTGTCAGTGCTCACACCCGAACTCACTCCAGGCCACAAGAGGGAGCCAACCTCCTATGCCCTCTCCACAAGGTGGCTGGAGCAGAAGGAGTTGTTCAGTTTCACGGGCCTTTCTCCCTCTCTGATCTGTCTGCAATCGAAAAGCACTTGGGCTCTTTCTCTTCTAATCCTACCAACTATACCAAGGAATTCCAATATCCCACTCAGGCATATCACCTTACTTGGCATGATCTCTATATTACTATGTCTTCTACCCTTACCCCCAACGAATGGGACCGAATCCGGATGGAGGCGTGAGCTCATGCAGATAAGGTCCATGCCTCAAACACTCAAATGCTGGTGGTACCCAGAGGCGGTCCCTGACATGGACCCCAACTGGAATTACCAGGCAGAACAAACAGGTAGGGGATGACGAGACCAAATGATTGAATGTCTCATAGCTGGCATGCAGAGCATAGCACAAAAGGTAGTTAACTATGACAAATTAAAGGAAATTACTCAAGGACCTGAGGAAAATCCGGCTATCTTCTTAAATCGCCTCAATGACACTATGGTCCTCCACACTCATTTAGACCCTACCTCCAATGCTGAGGCCACTGTATTAGCTACTCACTTTATTTCCCAATCGGCCCCAGACATTCGGAGGAAAGTTAAAAAGGCAGAAAAGGGCCCCCAGACCCCTATCCAAGACCTGATGAACATGGCATTTAAGGTTTTTAACAGTCGAGAAGAACAGGCTGAGGCTGATCACCCGGCCCGCATGCAGCAGAAGGTAAAGCCCCAAACCCGGGCTCTTGTGGCAGCTCTAAGGCCGGCAGAGCAACAAGGGCAAGGCACGGAGGGTGCTCCTCCTAAGTCCGGGCCGCAAAAAAAATCTTCACCAGGAGCTTGCTTTAAGTGTGGCAAGGAGGGTCATTGGTCCCAGCAGTGCCCCTGCCCAAGGCCACCCACTAAGCCCTGCCCTAAATGCAAGCGGCCCGGTCGCTGGCAGAGCGATTGTCCCCTTTGGGCAGCAGGCTCATCCTCGAAATCTCTACGTGGTGGACAGGCTGCTCAGATGGGAGGTCAAGCCAGCCAGGCAGGCCCATCATTTGAATTCCTAGGCCTCGTGGATGACTGATGCGGCCCAAACTCGGAGACCCCCACCACTCTCTCTGAGCCACGGGTGATGCTACAGGTAGTGGGTAAGTCCAGGTCATTTCTTGTGGACACGGGGGTTACCTTCTCTGTTTTGCCATCATACTCTTTCTGTTTGCCTTTACTTGGACTGACCCGGACACTAATGCAGCCCAGCAGCTGACTTGGACCATCTTGCCCCAGGGTTTCAGGGACAGCCCACACCTGTTTGGACAGGTGCTGGCTCGGGATTTAGCTGCATGCAATCTTGAGACTAGTACTCTCTTACAATATGTAGATGACCTACTTCTCTGCAGTCCCTCCCTGTCTGCCTCAAGGAGACACATAGCCACCCTTCTTAACTGTCTTGCCATGAAGGAATATCATGGCTCCCCTACTAAGGCTCAACTTCACTCTCAGTCTGTAGTCTATCTGGGCATCGCCTTGACTCCCACCACCCGAGGTCTCACCCTAGATCGAACTCAGACCCTCCGCAGTCTCCAACCACCTACCACCGCTGATCAGATTCTTTCTTTCCTCGGTCTGATAGGCTTCTTTAGACACTGGATTCCCAATTTTACTCTCTTAGCCAAACCCCTCTACGAGGCTGCAAAAGAGACTCCCACGGGACCTCTCACATCCCCCAACACCGTCAAAAGGGCTTTCTCTACCCTTCGAGATGCCCTCATCCCCTCTCCCCCTCTCGCTTTACCTGACTGCAGACGCCCCTTCCATCTTTTCACTGATGAAAAGCACGGTAATGCTGTTGGCGTGTTAACTCAACCTGTGGGGCCACATACCGCCCCGTGGCATATCTCTCTAAACAACTGGACACCACCAGCAAAGGCTGGCAGCCCTGCCTCCGGGCACTGGGCACAGCAGCTGAACTCACCAAGGAGGCTACTAAGCTCACCCTTTCCCAACCCATCACTGTCTTCTCCTCCCACAGGCTCACTGACCTTTCGCACAAATCTCTTTCTGTGTTAAGTCCTTCCCACCTACAAGAATTTCACCTCCTGTTCATCAAAAACCCTTCAGTCACTCTTTTACCCTCTCCCAGACTCAACCCAGCCACTCTACTGCCAGCTCCAGCGACACTTCTGGAACCCACTCACTCTTGTACAGAGCTAATAGATTTCCTCAACAGACCTCAAAATGGGTTATCAGATTCTCCTTTAAAAGATCCAGATCTAATACTCTTTGTAGATGGGAGCTCTGTACAGGGACCTGACAGACGATGACGGGCAGCCTACGCAGTGGTCACCACCTCCTCCACCCTAGAAACCCAACAGCTGCCAGAGGGCACCACCTCCCAGAAAGAAGAGCTGATTGCCCTCATGCGGGCACTCACTCTGGCCCAGGGAAAACGCGTAACTATATATACTGACTCTAAATATGCTTTTCTTATCACCCACAGCCACTCTGCCCTCTGGAAGGAAAGGGGCTTCCTCACTACCAAGGGCTCCCCCTAATCAATGCTACCCTCATTTCTACACTTTTGCAGGCATTACAACTTCCCGCTGAGGTAGCTGTGGTACACTGTAAGGGCTATCAAACCTCTCAGGACCCGGTGGCTTTGGGAAATGCTCAGACCGATGCAACGGCTCGGAACCTCACCACGGGAACCTCTCCCACTCCTCTCATGTTTCTCTCCACCTCCTTGAAACCTTCCTACACTCCTGAGGAAGAACAGGCCCTCCTCAGAAAAGGTGGAGACATGTGCAACCAGGGATGGATATTTCTCGGAGATAGAATTGCCTTACCAAAAAAAACAGGCTGAAACTCTCCTTTCTGATATCCACTGTTCCTTACACATAGGACCAAAAGCTCTCTATCGGTTCTTGCAACCACTCTTTTTCTTCCCAGGCCTCCAGCAGACTATTGAAAAAGGTGCATGCAGCATGTGCTGTCTGTTCCAAAGCCTCTACACAAGGGGGACTCCGCCCCCGCTTCCCCACTCATCAGCTGAGGGGGCACGTGCCAGGCCAGGATTGGCAGATTGACTTCACTCATATGCCCCCTCACAAAAAACTCCGCTATCTCCTAACTTTTGTTGATACCTTTTCAGGGTGAGTAGAAGCCTTTCCCACCTCTCGAGAGACGGCAGACACCGGTGCCTCCATTCTCGTTAAAAACATCATCCCGCGGTTTGGACTGCCGACTACCATCCAGTCAGACAACAGCCCGGCCTTCACTGCCCAAATAGTCAGGCAGATTGCCACCTCTCTCAACATCACCTGGAGCTCCACATACCCTATCACCTTCAATCGTCAGGTAAGGTGGAAAGGGGTAATGGCATCCTGAAGGGCCAGCTAACCAAACTTTCCATCGAGACCAGGCTCTCCTGGCCAAACCTTCTCCTCCTGGCACTCACCAGAATCAGGGCAACCCCACAAAACCCCACTGGACTCAGCCCCTTTGAGCTGGTTTACGGTAGACCATTTCTAATCAATCACAACTTACCTGTCAACACCCTCCTCTTGCCACTTACCTCCCCTTTCTGTCTTTACTTCGCCATCTTCTCAGGGAACACGCAGACCGGACCCTTCCTCCCATAGGGGGTCCAGATGAAACACACCTGATGGTCCCCCTCCAACCAGAAGATAGAGTTCTTCTAAGGGAGCTCCAGCCTGGCTCCCTAAAGCCCATGGATGGGACCCCATGCAGTAAGTAACACTGACAACTCCTACTGCAACTAAACTCCTGGGGCAAACATCTGGGTATCATGTCTCTCGCCTCAAACTTGCTCCCATACAGGACTGCTGGGAGTCAGAACCACTGAGCCTTACTCGTCTGTGTCTCACCAAAAGGTTGGGCCATGCAGACCCTCCAGTTGCTTTTGTCCCTCCAACCAGGAACCTGCCACCAGAGTGAGCTGAAGCAGGGAGCAATGCTGTTCAGTAAGACTGGCCTGATAAAAGAAGCTTCAATCTCCTCAACTGTCTGCAAGAAAAATTAAGCAAAAATCTCTCCTCCCACAACCTGCTTAACTCCTAATGGCAGCCACCCATTCTTACCTGGGCTGCCCCTATCCTAAATCTTTTTCTAATTATCAGCGTATAACTCATATTTGCCCCTCTTTTTTTTTTTTTTTTTTTTTTCTTTTGCATTTTTCCGAAGCTGGAAACTGGGAGGCAATCAGACTCCCGCATGCGCCCGACTGGGATCCACCCGGCATGCCCACCAGGGGGCGATGCTCTGCCCCTCTGGGGCGTCACTCTGTTGGATCCAGAGCCATCCTAGCACCTGAGGCAGAGGCCACAGAGCCATCCTCAGTGCCCGGGCCATCTTTGCTCCAATGGAGCCTTGGCTGCGGGAGGGGAAGAAAGAGACAGAGAGGAAGGAGAGGGGGAGGTGTGGAGAAGCAGATGGGCACTTCTCCTGTGTGCCCTGGCCAGGAATCGAACCCGGGACTCCTGTACACCGGGCTGATGCTCTACCACTGAGCCAACCGGCCAGGGCTATTTGCCCCTCTTTTTAAAATTCTTACAGAACCGAACCAGCAAGGTTGCTCAACTCATGGCCAAACAGATGTTCCTCCTGACACCCCTCAAAGCCACCACCTTCTCATCTCCCCCCCCACAACACCCCTAATCAGCAGGAAGTAGCCAGACTAATAAGTGGCACCCCTAATTAACACAAAAAGATCAGAATATAAGATCGGTGGATAATGGGGGAAGGTCATGTGGGGAACTCAGGCCTGGGAACTTTGGCTAGGACCGCCCACAACCTTCCCAGGAGTCCACGCGCACGCCAAAACAAACTTCCCAGGAGTCCTTGGGAAAAAAAGCGACCGACAGCCAGTGAGATTTTGCTACGTCATAATAACCCGACTTCCCTAGAGGACCCCTTTAAATTTGCCCACAGGATGTCTCCATGCACAATTTTCCTGACCTCCATCTATTGGGCCAGTGAATCTTGTCCGAGAAACACTCTGTACTAAATAAAGCCTTTACTATTCCATACTTGAGGCTATGCCCCTTCCTTTCTTCTCGGTGGGGAAAAATACTTTACAATTAGCAAGCTTATAACATTTGTCCATAGGATTTATAAAAATATTTCCATATATCAAAACTTACAAGGTAGCACAATAGCAAAAATGTTGTTCTACCTATTAAAAAATATTCCTAAATTTTCTAGTGTTCATTTGCCATTCCTATAGCCTTATATATTAATTACATGTTTTCAAGAGGGGAGGGGTAGTTTCCATGGCACCAGGGAATAAATGGCTCATCAAATAGGAAAAGGTTTTCTCAATCTCTCTCTTCCTGCACCTGGCTAGCTATTTACCTGCTTCCTTACAGGTGTGGGGGAAGGGAGGAAATCTAAATCTCCTTCCCCTCTTCATTTACAATACAGTACAATGCTATTGGCCATCTTGAGCTGGTGTAAATCACACAAGTATAAAAATTATTTTTACAAAATCTCTCTGTATGCCTAGCCCAATTAATAAAATGCCGTTTAGGCCTCCTAGTAGAAGGGAGTTTCCTACACAGTATGTTTCTACAAGCTAGGAAACTGTCACATTTCTTTCCCTTCCTTCTCTACAGAAAAGAGGGGACAGGAAAGCCTGACCTTTTCCTCCTAAAATATCAATATAAAATTTGTAGCTTTTTGTTACCTTACTGCAGAAGAAGGGGGGAAGAGAGAGAGAAAGAGAGAGAGAGGAGAAAGACAGAGGAACATTGATCTGCTCCTGTATGTGCCCTGATCAGGAATCAAACTGGCAACCTCTGTGCTTTGTGATGATTTTTCTAACTCGGTGGTCCCCAACCCCCGGGGCCGCGGACCAGTACTGGTCCGTGGGCCATTTGGTACCGGTCCACAGAGAAAGAATAAATAACTTACATTATTTCCATTTTATTTATATTTAAGTCTGAACGATGTTTTATTTTTAAAAAATGACCAGATTCCCTCTGTTACATCCATCTAAGACTCACTCTTGACGCTTGTTTCGGTTACAGGATACATTTATCTATCCCACCCTAAAGGCCGGTCATGAAAATATTTTCTGACATTAAACAGGTCCATGGCCCAAAAAGGTTGGGGACATCTGCTCTAACTGACCAAGCTATCAGGCCAGGGCTAATCTCAGATTTCTTATCTGTGGTTTCTCTGTGTCATTTCTCAGCCCATGATGTCTCCTTCCAAGCTTCCTATTATTAAAAATCTCCTTCAATGAACAAATGAGGGGATAAATAAGATGTGGTATCGACATAGACTATTGTTTAGCCTTAAAAAGAAAGGACATTCCGGCCCTAGCTGGTTAGCTCTGTCAGTTAAGAGCATCACCCCAAATGACAAGGTTTAGGGTTCGATCCAAAGTCAGGGCACACACGGGAAGCAAGAAAGCACAACTGAGTGGAATGAAAAATGAATGCTTCCCTTCCCCTCCTTTCTCTCTCTGTCTCTAAAATTCAATAAAAATTAAGCTCGGTTAGAGCACGGTTGCCAGTTCCCCTGGTCAGGGCACATACAGGAGCAGCTTGGTGTTCCTGTCTCTCTCTCTCCCTGCCTCTCTCTCTGTGTCAAAAAAAGGGTACATTTTGATACATGCTACAATGTGAATAAACCCGGGGGACATTATGCTAAGGAAAATAAGCCAATCACAGAATAACAAATGTGATATCATTCCATTCATAAGAAGCACCTGAGGCACTCATACACATGGAAACAGGAAATAGAATGATGGTTTCCGGGGGTGGGGGAGAGCCCAATGAGCAGTCAGTGTTTAATGGGAACTAGGTTCCCGTTTTGCAAGATGAAGAGTTCTGTGGTAAACAGAGCTGACGGTAGCACAAAACAGGAATGTGCTTCATGCTCTGAACTGTATGCTTCAAACCCATGGGAGCCTCACTGACTGTGCACCTGGTACTTGATCCACGTGGTGTTTCCCTAATGCTTAAACCATCACTGAAGCAGCCATTAGTAGCCTCACTAAACGTGTGCTGAAAAGAGGGCGTAGAGACCAGCAACTTGCTCAAGGTCTCATAGCAGATCCTGGGTGCCAGTGTCTGTGCTACCATGCAGCTGCTCTATGAACCAGAGGGCTGTTCGAATGGCAGAACCCTCATCGGGGGTTGAGGGTGTACTGTGCACTACCCAGCTGTGACCACTTCATCTCCTATAAAAACAAGCACTGAGCTCCCTCCGCTGAATGCCGTCTGCAAGTCAAGGATTTTTTTTTTTCTTTTTCTTTTTTTTTTCTGAAGCTGGAAACCGGGAGAGACAGTCAGACAGACTCCCGCATACGCCTGACCAGGATCCACCCGGCACGCCCACCAGGGGCGATGCTCTGCCCACCAGGGGGCGATGCTCTGCCCCTCCGGGGCGTCGCTCTGCCGCAACCAGAGCCACTCTAGCGCCTGGGGCAGAGGCCAAGGAGCCATCCCCAGTGCCCGGGTCATCCTTGCTCCAATGGAGCCCTGGCTGCAGGAGGGGAAGAGAGAGACAGAGAGGAAGGAGGTGGGGGGGGTGGAGAAGCAAATGGCGCTTCTCCTATGTGCCCTGGCTGGGAATCTAACCCGGGTCCCCCGCACGCCAGGCCGACGCTCTACCGCTGAGCCAATCGGCCAGGGCCAAGTCAAGGATTTTTAGGTAGCAATTTATACTGTTTCCTTCAGTAAAATTTAATGCAAGTGTGTGTGTGTGTGTGTGTGTGTGTGTGTGTGTGTGTATTAAGAGGTATGGGAGAGACTGCAAGATCCATTATCACTCTCTTGTATTTTAGCAAAATTTTTATTTTCTTTGGATCAAGAAGATATTCAGAGGGGAAAACTATCACTCACAAATTCTCTTGCACTAGATGTGGCCATGTGACTATGATCTGATCAAAATGTAAATGGAACAGTAGTGTGGGTTTCTGGGGAAGAGAAAGCTGGCTGATCTGGAAGGGCGACTCCCCCACTAGCCTTTCCCCTCCTCTTCCTTTCAGGAAGCGGGCACGATGGCTGGAGCACCGGCTGCCTACTAGGACCACGAGGTAACTTTGAGAAGTAAAGTCCCAGGCTTGGCAGATGGAGCACAGGACGGAGGAGTCCAGATCATGATGAGCATGGAGCTGCCGTGCCAGGCGCTCGGCGCGCCCGGACCTCAGGTCCTCTCCTCTGACAGGAGGGCATCCGGCTAGCTGAGCTCTGCAGTGCCGTCTACGTCCCAGGTTGGGCTGGACTGGACTGACCTCCTCTCTCAGTCCAAGGGCTCTGCACCCACTTACTCAAGGAGAAGCTGTAATTTCTCACCTCTTTTGACAAAACTCTCATCCTCTGGGGCCGGCCCCTAAGTTATCTGCCTCATGGGCCTACTAGTGGAACTTAGTACAGGGTAGGGCTCATTACTTCCCTTCTGCACAGGTAGGTGCTCCAGGCAAAGGGGGAATTCCTGGTAGAACACTATCCTCTCAGCATAAAAGAACCTTTTTCCTAATTTCCTGTGCTTGTGAATTGCCAATTTCTCTAAAGAACCCATCCTAACAGGGAGGAAGCCTGGGTGTTGGCGGTGTTTACAGTAGGGAACTTTCAGCTCAGGAAGGACTCCCAGAAGGGGCTGGGGAGGTGACTCTTTCAGGGGACCATCGGCTCTGACCCCCCAGGCTGCCTTGAGCAATGAAGTCAACCCCCCTGGAGCCTGGCTGGATCGGGTCTCACATCAGAAACCCCCGGCGTCCCTCCCAGGAGTACCAGCACTCCCTCCACGGGCGGGCACGCTGGAGAGAGGAGAGGGGAGCAGTAGAAAGCAGGACTCCTGTGAGGAACCTGTACCTCAGGGAGAGGCTGGGCCACAGACACTAGGAAGGGGTGTTAACCCCAGCTCAGCAGAAACGCTGGTACCACCGGGCTGATCACAGCATCAAAGGGCGCTTAGGAATGAGCACCAGGGAGGCAGTGATCCTGAGGGCTGCCGCTCAAGGTCACCTTCCTGAGAATGGAAAAAGCATCCCTTCTACAGCACACCCACCTGCCAAAAATGTCTCACAATATATATTTGTTGTTCAAGTAAGATAGTTTTACTGCTGAGGCCCTGGCTGGTTGGCTCAGTGGTAGAGTATTGGCCCAGCATGTGGAAGTCCCAGGTTTGATTCCCAGCCAGGACACAGAAGAGAAGGGCTCATCTGCTTCTCCACCCTTCCCCCTCTCCTTTCTCTCTATCTCTCTCTTACCTTCCCGCAGCCAAGGCTCCATTGGAGCAAATTGGCCTAGGCACTGAGGATGGTGCTCTGTCCTCCAACACAGCTGCTAGAATGGCTCCGGTTGCAGCAGAGCAACTCCCCAGGTGGGCAAATCATCGCCCCGTAGTGGTCATCCCAGGTGGACCCCAGTCGGGCGCATGCTCTCTGCTTTCCTGATTCTCATTTAAAAAAAACACTAAATAAATAAATAGAAATATTACATACTATTAATGTTAAAATTGCACATATGTAACCAAACTTGGTATCATTAGAAAAAAGTGTAAAGTTGGGGTTTTGCGGGGCCCTTCAGCAGTTGAAACCCAGTGTGCATTCACGATGCACCCACCGTTAATTCTGTCTCTGGTCACCCTGGCCAGGTGGCTCAGTGGTAGAACATTGCCCAGCATGTGGAAGGTCGGGTTCAATTTCTGGTCAGAGCACACAGGAGAAGCAACCATCTGCTTCTCCATCCCTCTTTCTCTCTCGCTGTCTTTCTCTCTCTCTCTCTTCCCCTTTTGAAATCATGGCTCAATTGGAGTTAGTTGGCCCGGGACACTGAAGATGGTTCCATGCCCTCCACCTCAGGCGCTAATGGCTTTGTAGCCGACAAACGGAGCAATAGCACATATGGGCAGAGCATCGCCCCCTATTGGCTTTGCTGAGTGGATCCTGATTGGGGTACATGCAGGAGACTGATTTGGCCTCCCTGCCTCTTATATAATAATAATAATAATAATAATAATAATAATAATAATAATAATAGAAGAGCCTGCTCTCCATGGATTATGTGACACACAAGACGCAGAGATGCACTGACATCCTCCACCCAGCTAGTCCTCTCCATGAACCATGACATTCATTTCAGAAATTACCTCTTCTGCAGGATGAGACTCATTTTTCTTACTCTTTCCCCATGCTCTTGGGAGTGCCACTTACACAGTAGAATTGGAGAACTTTTGTTCAATTTGTGAATTTTTAAAAAATGATTTTAGTTATTCATTTTTAGAGATAAGAGAGAGAGAGAATGGAGGAGGGGCAGGAAGCATCAACTCCCATATGTGTCTTGACCAAACAAGCCCAAGGTTTTGAACTGGTGACCTCAGTGTTCCAGGTTGACACTTTACCCATGTGCCACCATAGGTCAAGCCAAGAATTGGAGAGGTTTTCTTAACTTTGTAAAACAGAAGAGAAGAGCAGTGGTGGAAATGCTGACGGATGGTTGTCTTCAGATGCGAGGATATGGAAGAAGTTAGAGTTCTGAGGCTGCGCTTGACTTTACCTGTTAGGAATTGGCTTTGATTCTTCCAGTGGAGCTTTATTCTCTTTCTAAGCGAGAGAGCGAGGGAGCAGGGGAAATAGACAGGGACAGACATACAGCAAGGGGAGAGAGAGGTGAAGCATCAATATTTTGTTGTATCACCTTAGTTATTCATTGACTGCTTCTCATATGGGGCTAGACCAGGTGAGGGGTAGGGGCTCCAGCTAAGCCAGTGACCCCTTGCTCAAGCCAGTGACCTTGGGCTCAAGCCAACAACCATGGGGTCATGTCTGTGATCGCATGCTCAAGCCAGTGACCTGTGCTCAAGCTGGTGAGCCTGCACTCAAGCCAGGGACCTTGGGGACCTGGGTCCTCAGCATCCCAGACTGATGCTCTATCCAGTGCACCACTGCCTGGTCAGACTGGAACTTTCTAATGTATGGAGGAAAAGACTATCCTTTTTAGGTTTCTTTCTAAATGTAGTAGAATGACATGTTCAACTTATGATCCTCATAATTTTTAAGTTCTTTTTTCAATATCGATTCTAAGTTTATGTCAGTTGTGGTGGACTAAAGGTCAAAGCTTCCTTTTCTTACCAAGGATTTCTAAGTCCGACACAATATATACAGAAATAAATGTATAGCCACGCACAAGGACAGATGTGCCTGTATTTCCTCTAAAATCTATAACTGCCAGAATTCACAAAAAATATCTTGAGAAAATGAAAACAGAAACAAACAGACAACAAAAACAAACAGCAAAGAACATTACTGTCTCAAAAGCTGAAAGGATTCCAAGATTACCGTTAGCCTGAAAGGAATGGAGGGGTCCCATCTTTGATGACATGGACAGAAAACCACAGGAGATGTGGAAAACTTAACCTCCAATCCCCAATCCCTCCTCTCTCCAGGACTCCTGGCAGGAAAATGTGTTTATTTTGACACAGAATGTCCATATTAGGAATAAGTCCATAACATTGAGTACTGAGAGGCTCGGGCTAACACAGCAGAGAAGAAAGATGCAAAGGGGCACGGACATCAGGATGGTTTAAGGAGCAGGGAGGGAGGCCCTGCCTCTCAGACCACCGCCCAGCAGGGCTGCACAGAGGACACTCCAAGGAAATGAGCCCAGCACTCTGGAGAGTGGGAGAGCCCAGACTCTGGAGTAGCACCTTCTGTTCACACACAGCTCTGTCCCTTACTGGCCTTGTGATTTTGGATATGTTAAGAAACAGGTAAAAACAAAACAAAAAAGAAACATATTTGTGCCTCAATGTTCTTATTGGTTACATGCAGTGAATTCATCTGTATTAATTTCACTGAATTCTAAGGACTGAGTAAATTGTTTTTATATGAATCTAGGGCCTTTCACATCATGAATACCTCAAAATTATATTATTGTGAAAATATTTTTTATCTACTCCATATTTGTCCATCGTAAAGATGCACCACAATGGACTTACCACCTCCAGTAGCACTGTCCTTGTTTTCAATCCGTTATGAATAATCATGACATGAACATCCACATACATGTGACTAAGGTACACATTCAAGAATATCCATGGGAAAAATGCCTAAGAAGTGGAACTGCTTGAAAGATGGGAGTGTGCATTTATTTACATCTGATAGATGGGGTCACATTGTCCTTCAGAGAGAATGCAGAATCACATACCCACAAACCATTCATTAATCATTTGTCATTCAATCAAGTAGTCATTCATTTGTCAAATATTTATTGAGACAATACGTGCCAGGCACCACTACAGATAAGTGCTATTATTAGTGAACAAAACAAAGATTCTTGCTCGTGCGAAACATGTATGTTAGTGGGATGGTGGGTACATATTAGTAATTCATTTTGGATTTACTTTTTTTTTGTGGGTTTTTGTTTGTTTGTTTTTTCTTACAGAGGCAGAGAGAGAGTCAGAGAGAGGGATAGATAGGGACAGACAGACGGGAACGGAAAGAAATGAGAAGCATCAATCATCAGTTTTTCGTTGTGACATTTTTGTTGTTCATTGATTGCTTTCTCATATGTGCCTTGACCGCGGGCCTTCAGCAGACCGAGTAACCCCTTGCTCAAGCCAGCGACCTTGGTCCAAGCTGGTGAGCTTTTGCTCAAACCAGATGAGCCTGCGCTCAGGCTGGTGACCTCAGGGTCTTGACCCTGGGTCTTCCGCATCCCAGTCCGACGCTCTATCCACTGTGCCACTGCCTGGTCAGACTTTTGTGGGGTTTTTTTTTTTACAGAGACAGAGAGAGTCAGAGAAAGGGAAAGATAGGAACAGACAGATAGGAATGGAGAGAGATGAGAAGCATCAATCATCAGTTTTTTCATTGCGACACCTTAGTTGTTCATTGATTGCTTTATCATATGTGCCTTGATCTTGGGGCTACAGCAGACCGAGTAACCCCTTGCTTGAGCCAGCAACCTTGGGTCCAAGCTGGTGAGCTTTGTTCAAACCAGATGAGCCCGCGCTCAAGCTGGCGACCTCGGGGTCTCGAACTAGGGTCTTCCACATCCCAGTCTGACGCTCTATCCACTGTGCCACCGCCTGGTTAGGCTGGTTTTAATTTTTACTTCCCACATAACTTATAAAGTTGAGTCTCTTTTTTCATGATCATTGACCTCATAAAACTCCTCTCTGTGAAGTGACTATTCAAACATTCAAACATTTTGCCCATTCAAAAAAATATTGACAGTGTCTTTGTGGTTTTTTTGGTTCTTTATATAAGGTAGATATATATCCTTCCAGAATATATTCATTGTGATCATTTCTCCCACTCTTTACCTTACTTTTTGATTATCTTTTTTTTTAAGTGAGAGGAGGGGAGATAGAGAGACAGATTCCCGCATGCGCCCCAACCAGTATCCACCTGCTATTCCCATCTGGGACCTCAAACCAACCAAGCTGTCCTCAACTCAAACCAATGGAGCCACTGGCTTCAGGAGCGAAGAGAGAGAGAGAACGGGGAGAGGGATGAAGGGGAGACAACCAGATGGTTGCTTCCCTGTGAGTCATGACTGGGAATCGAACCCAGAACATCCATATGCCGGGCGAATATTCTATCCATGAGCCAACTGGCCAGGGGCCACCTTTTGATGATTTGAAATGGTATCATTTGATGAATAGATAGGAGCTTAAATTAATTTAACTAAAGACTTATTTGATAATCTCTTATAATTAGTGCTGTCTGCGGAGTTTAAGGTCATAAAGATTTTCTCTTATGTCTCAAACGAGAGGCTTTATAGTTTTATTTTGTACAGGACGGGGGAAATTGGAAGAGACAGAGCTTAGGAATGTCGATCCTCCTGTTCAGAAAGAGGTGGGTAATGGCTCACACACTGAACAGAAAGCGTCTGGCTCACTCAGATGAGGCCGGAGGGTCTTGTTCTGCAACCTGGCAGCTTGTCCCTGCTTCAGACTGGAATGAAACAGAGCTTATAGTCGGGCGGTACAGAGCCTATCCCAGAGAGAGCTGGAGTGGTGTCAATGTCCTTCAGATCAACCAGAGGCTTCAGGGTAAAATGCTGTAAAATGTGGGTCAGTATTAAAAACAGCTCCATGCGGGCTAGGCCTTCTCCAACACAAGCTCTTTTTCCTAAAAATGACACGGAAATTACATATTAATTTAATTCTATTTCTGAGTTAACACACAGAGAGGCTGAAAAAATATGGAAATAAGAAATAAATATATAAGTATATTAATAAAAGACTAATTAACTTATGGCTTCTCTTATCTACAGCGGAACCTGATTTCCTTCATTCTCTCAGCACCTACCTCTGTGTGCGTGCTGCAAGAAAGATTCTATTCTGTGCTCCCACATTGGATTTGCTTTCCTGAGGCTTGTCAGTGACATCTTTCCATGCACACACACACAGGCTGACCTACCCAACTGGCATGAGGCACACACTGTACTTTTCAATGGACAGTTCCAAGGCTCAGTAACAGCTTTGTTTCTCTTCATCGGTATTCTAAAGGATAATCTTAATCTTGTCATGTCCCTGCTTTAAAAAATTTCAAGAGCTTGCCCTTGCCAAGTATAAAAAGAAACATCAAAAATTAGCCACAGCATTACTATCCACTAATCCTCAAACAGACTGGCAATTTCAGATGTTGTCTCAAATTCAGCGGTCCCTCCATGGAAGACTATTCCTCCATGGAATAGTCTTCCCCTCTACTCTGCCTGCTGACACTCTCTACACTTTACTAGATCCTGTTCAGATGTCATTTACTCTATGCAAACTTCTGTGACGTGCTCAGGGTATGTAACTCATTCCCCCATCTGTTCCCACAGCCCTCATTAATGTTCTAACACAGCACATGTCACATGAAGTTCTAATAATTCATCTGTCTCACTGACTGGAATATAAGCTCTTCAGGTAAGGCCTTTCATCTTGAAATGATGCCTACAGTGTCAGACAAAAGCGAGTCTGCAAACCCAGTGATATGAATAGAAACCTTGAGCAGGCTCATTACACAGAAAGAAAGATAAGGCCTTATACTCTCTCTTCTTCCCTCTGTTTCTCCTTTGGAGTGTGCTGAATATTCTCTGGGTCTCCTTCCTTTCAGGTCCATTCTGTGTGTGTCTGTCTTTGGCGCTTACTCTCTGCTCAAGAAGCTGATTTCTATGACTCGCATAAACCCAGAAGTTGGTTCCTTCTGAGTTCTGAATAAATTCAGAGGATTAGATATTGAAATGGCCAGAGTATTTAATCCTCACTCCCACCCTGTCGGACCACAGTTTAGACCAGAGGCTCTATTCCTCTGCCTCTAAACACATCACCTGTTGAGGGGTCCCATCTCTCTTTGCTAAAGATCTACTTGGGTTCCAGTAATAGCCACCTTCCCTCGTTCCTTTCAACCTAGGATGGTGATGTTTTTCCCCTGCTGGTGTCAGCCCCTGAGTGCTTTAGCACACTTCATTACCTCCCTTAATCTTCCCACTCTCCAAAAAACTGTCTTTGCATTAAACATTTGTGTGTGTGTGTGTGTGTGTGTGTGTGTGTGTGTGTGAGACAGAGACAGACAGAGGGACAGACATGAAGAGAGAGAGATAAGAAGCATCAATTCTTCATTACAGCTCCTTAATTGTTCATTGAATACTTTCTCATATGTGCCTTGACCGGGGGTGGGGGGGGCTACAGCAGAGCGAGTGACACTTGCTCAAGCCAGTGACCATGGGGTCATGTCTATGACCCCTAGATCAAGCCAAAAACCTCACGCTCAAGCTGGTGAGTACGCTCAAACCGGCGACCTCAGGATTTCAAATCCGGGTCCTCTGCATCCCAGTCCGAAGCTCTATTCACTGCACTACTGCATGGTCAGGCTCATTAAACTTTTGTTAGTTGACTTTTCTGAGTGTGCCACCTATTTCTTTCCAGGACCCTCACAAATTAAAGGAAAACACTGAAATAAAACTTCCTGCAAGAAAATTTCTCTTACCTTCTAAAGACTCTATCCTCTGCCCTGGGAACACAGAGGACAAGAGTTAGGAACTTCTGACCCTGGCTAGTAGCTCATTCTGTTAGAGTGTCATCTGAAACACCAAGGTTGAAGGTTCAATCCCCAGCCAGGGCACATACAGAAAGTGATCAATGAATATACAACTAAGTGGAACAGAAAATGAATGCTTCTCTCTCTCTCTCTCTTTCTCCCCCTTTCTCTGTCTGTCTCGCTAAAACAAAACAATACAAAGATAAAAAGTCAGAAGCTTCTGTTTGGTTCCCACAACAGTCCCTTGAAGACCATTTGTCTCTCTGGGGTCTCATTGCCAGTTAATGTCGGGGACTGAAATATCAACAGGGTTTTTAGAGTTATTTCTGGGGGGACCGAGGTGTGAGGAACTGGCTGCTGCCCAAGCCCCCACCTCGCTTGCAAAAAGCTAAGCCCTTCCCCACACCTCCATGTTAGCTGTGATGTTCGTCCTTCCCCGCATTTTCCCTGAAGGAAAGACTGGCTTCTTTGTGCATGTTAAGTATTGGTAGTGGTTTTTTGCCCTTGGTAGAATTCTTGAGTTGCCTTGGAAACTGTAATCAGAAAAGTTATTGATTTCCTAATGGCCCATTTTACCCTATAATAAAGAAAGATGTGGTTTCTGGAGGCGACCATGTTTTCTCTGCTAGGACAGTATTTTCTGCTAGCAGTAATTGCAAAGCCCTCCCAAACCCTTCTTTTATATTCTTTAATTATTTAAGTCTATTTTCTTAATTCCGCACCGTTCCTGCTTGGGACCTGAATATACTCGTTGCAGCTAGCCCGCGGCATGTTAATTTGCCGTCCTCTCTTTCAGATAGGGGATCTGTTCCTTATTGACACTTTATCCTTGGATCTGAGCATGAGTCTGCTGCATATGGCCTCCTCAGGGAAGTGTACTGAATGAACTGACTCTAGGAGGAGATTTTGCAATGTCAGTGGTGAATTATGGGACAGAACTCATTGAGCAGCCTCCAATTCAATGAGAAATAACCTGGACTTTGGGAGTGGTGTCTCTGTCCTCATGCAAATGACAATTTGTCCAGTCCTGTGTAGCCTCCATGCAAAGCCCTGCCTCATCTCTTTGGCCTCTGATGTGCAAATAGAAATGAAACTTGCTTACCTGCTGAAAAAGGCATGAAGTAGTCACTCCTCTTAAAGTTGCCTCTTCCATCTAAGAAGTGTCTGGGGTCAAACTGGTCTGGGTTAGGAAACTCTTTGTTATTGTGCAGGATAGAAGTCAGAGATGTGAATATGGATGTGCCCTGATATAAAGAGAAACAGACAAACTGGATTAAAGAATGTTATAGAGGTCCTGGCTCGTTGGCTCACTGGTAGAGCATCTGAATGGCTGGTGTCCTGGGTTTGATTTTGGTTCAGGGCACACAGAAGAAGCAACCATTTGCTTCTCCACCCCTTCCCCTCTCACTTCTCTCTCTCTCTCTCTCTCTCTCTCTTTTTTTCCCCTTCTACAGACATGGCTCAATTAAAAATGGCCTCAGATGTGTAGAACATCGCCCCCTAGTGAGCATGCCTGGTGGATCACTGGCAGGCGCATCCCAGGCAGGTGCATTCAGGATTCTGTCTCTGCCTCCTTTCCTCTCATGAAATGGAAAAAAAAAAGAATGTTATGGAGTTTTTTAAAAAGTCCCTGCATCAAATCCTTTTGTTTTATACATCAAGTGATTGAGGTATTAAAAGGAGAATTTATTTATTTCATGTCACAGAAGGAATTAGTGACCAAGCCTAATAGGTCTTAAACCATATAAGCCAGTCCAAGGCACTGTTCATGGACCCCAAGGCCATTGTCTTTAGTTTGTAGTCTGATATCAGCACTTCTTTTTTAGAAAACTAAGGAAACTCTCTGGAGTGCACTGTCTTTAATTGTACTATTGTCAAAAAGTGCTGATGTGGAAGAGCGGCAAGATGGCGATGGAGTAGGCAGACATACCAACTTCCACTTCCCAGAACCAAAGTGAATTACAACTTAATTTTAAGAACCTTCATCTCGAGAAACCAACTTTGAACTAAACTAAGAGGACTCTTTAACCAAGGAACACCGAAGAAGCCACACTGAGATTGCTAGAAAAAGTAGAAATGTGGAGAGGGCTGCTCAGTTCCTGGAAGCAAACAGCGGCGTGGAGAGACTCACATGGCAGGAAGTGAGTTTAGTGGAGAGGTGAGGGTTCTGGGCCCCACGAACAAAGCCCAGCCTGCAGCCCCAGAGCCTAGAAGAAGCGTATGGACAGTGTTTAGCTGCAAAACAAGTCAGGATACTGTTTGTGAGAAAGAGACAGATTTCTCACACCTAGGATTCTTCTTAAAGGGACCGCACAGAAAACCTCTTTCACAACCACTCACCCGGGTCTCTGGGGGACGGGGAGAGAGGAGAGGACCAGAGTAGCAGGAAGAGAGTGTAATCTAGGAGGCACAGGCAAAACACTTTGAGGAACAGCCACCTTGACCCCTGGGCTGTGTCACTCTCCAAATCTGAAGTGAATATTTCTCCCTGGAACCAGCAATACCAGCAAAGGGAAGCAGGACACCAGCCAAACAGGCTCTTCTGCGGCACTCAGAGCAGAGTTGCTTAGAAGGAGGAAGCCTTAAGAAATACAATATTTACTTCTAGGGTCTGAGCTGCAGAGCCCTCACCCACACTACTTAGGGCTCGCTGGAGGTTAGTGGCAGCAGGATGCATAAGGCACGGTCCCATGGGCTGTGGCAGAAGTTAGGCTGGCCAGAACTCAGGCCCAGCATGAGCTCAGTCTCACATAGCAGGGGCATAAGGGACACAAAAAAAGTGGTCCCACCTGCAATTCCACCCGCAGGGGAAAGATTAAAGCCTGGGAACTGCAAAGACCTGCATCTCAGCACAGGCATACAGCCCCACCTGGCCCACAGGACCGGGGCTTGTGGCCCAACTCATGAGCACAGCTCAGCCTGTGGGATCAGGATGAAAGCCCACAAATATGTGGAGACCCATGGCTGAGCAAAGGTGCTCACCCCTGCCTGCATTGAAAGGCTTGTGGCCCTGGGTGTGGTATGTAGCCCCACTCACAACAGGTGGGCGAAGGCAAAGGCTTGTAGACCAGGGCATGTGAACACAGCCGCTCCCGTGGAGGTGAGGTAGAAACTGCAGCAATAGCCACAGCCAGCAGGCGCAAGCAAAGCCCATACTCGAACATCCAAGGCAGCGGCAGAGGTGGTGAAGGGCCTGCAGACACACCACACCCAGGGAATGACAAAATAAGAAGGCAGAGAAATTCAACTGAATTGAATCAAGAGAAACCCCCAGAAAAGGACTTGAATGAGTCAGATATAACCAAATTACCAGATGCAGAGTTTTAAATTATGATTGTTAATATGCTCAAAGATCTTAGAACAACAATAGATTGTCATAATGAACAACTAAATAAAGAGATAGCAAGTATAAAAAAAGACATTGAAATAAAAAAGGAATTAGTAAGAAATGACAAATGCAACATCAGAAATAAAGACCACAATGAAGGGAATTAAAAGTAGGGTGGATGAAGCTGAGGATCGAATCAGTGAGTTAGAGCACATGATAACGGAGCAGGGAAGCAGAGCAGCAAAAATAAAACAGACTAAAAACTCTGAGGAAACTCTAAGAGAGCTCTGTGACAACATGAAGAGAAATAACATCTGCAACATACGGGTTCCTGAAGAAGAGAAAGAACAAGGGATAGAAACTTTGTTCAATCAAATCATAGCTGAAAACTTCCCTAAATTGATGCAGTGAAAAGTCACACAAGTTTAAGAAGCACAGAGAATTCCATTAAAGAGAAACGCAAAAAAATCTACACCAACACACATCATAATTAAAATACCAAAGCTAAGTGATAAAGAGAAAATATTAAAAGCTGCTAGAAAAAAAAGGTTATTATTCAAAAAAGAAGCCCCCACTAGGATGACATTCAACTTCTCAACAGAAACACTTGAGGTCAGAAGGGAATGGCAATAAATATTCAAAGTAATGCAGAACAAGAGCACACAATCAAGGCTACTTTGTCCAGCAAGGCTCTCATTTCAAATTGAGGGAGAAATAAAAAACTTCCCAGACCAAAAAAAAAAATACCTCAAGGAATTCATTACAACAAAATGAATGTTTCAAGAAATGTTAAGGAGCCTGCTGTAAACAGATTAAAGGGGGAAAAGAATATGGCAAAAGAGGAATACAGCTTTAAAGAATAAAGTGGCAATAAACAACTACATATCAATAAGAACCTGAAATGTAAATTAATTAAATGATCCAATCAAAAGACATAGGGTAGCTTCATGGATAAGAAAACAGAACCCATACATAAGCTGTCTACAAGAGACACACCTCAAAACAAAAGATGCACATAGACTGAAAGTAAAAAGGTGGAAAAAATATATCAGGGAAATGTAAATGAAAATAAAGCTGGGGTAGCAATACTAATATGAGACAAAAATGGACTTTAAAACAAAGGCTAGGAGTGACTTCAGAGAAATGGCACTGTAAGGAGCGATACCGATAAATCTCCCCCAAAATTCAACAAGATCTTCAACCAGAGACAGAAAAATCTATCCTTGGAGCCTCCAGCAGTTCCACACTAAACGCAAAGGTATGATCGAGTGAAAAATTGACTAAATATATAATCAACCCGAAGGAAATAAGACGGAGGAAGAAACACTCCACCTCCCTCACTAACCTAAATAAAGGGCTGCTTTCACTGGGAACTGAGAGTATAGGAACTGAAGCAGGCATAGGGTGTGAATAATACCAGGCTGCAACACAAACGTCCGAACCAGGCTGTGGCATGGACATTCAAGCCGCGGTAAAACTGTGCTTGTGGCAACCCAGTCAACACAAGCTAATGCTCGCGCCAAATCCAGACAAAGAAAAACAAGTGGGGCAGCCATCCGCCCCGATCTACTGGTCGGTGAGCGCAGATAGTGTGTGTAAGATTCCTCCTAGAGTCCCAAGAGTGGGTGCCCATGTTACCAAACAGAGGGGCAGTCAGAGGCCTTTGTGTGGGCCAAAACCAGAGTCTTGGGGTCACCCCTGAGCCCTGAAAAAGTTGCACGTGGGGAGTGAGCGGGAATGAAATTCCCAATGCTGGAACTTCTCCCGGCGGGTAGGGCGCATCACCCAGGGCAAGAGGCAGCCGGCCCGATATCCTGGTTAGCGAGCATGTATAGCAGGCAAGAGATTCCCCTGGGAGTGGGTGCCCATGTTCCCAGACAGAGGGGCAGAGTCAGAGGCCTTTGCATGGGCTGTGACCGGAGTCTCAGTGTCACCCCTGCACCCTGAAGAGTGACTCGTGAAAGCGAGATTCCCTACGCTTGAACTTCTCCAAGTGGGTGGGGCACCTCACCCAGCCATACAAGCTAACAGACCCATGAAGGATTAGCTTAACCCACAGTCTGCTTGCCTCCCAACTGACCTATGCGACCCTAACTGACAAAATCTCTTTCAGGTCAGTGATCTAAGACAAGAGAGGAAGCTATTTTTTAGTACCTCTTGCTATGCTATGCACATAGGGGTGGGGGCAACCTCTGATTGGCAGAGCTTGCATACTCAGGGCTATATGTTAAAAAGGGGGAGGTTGGCAGCTTGTAAGTCCTCCTGCTTTGCAAACAGTGACTAGGGCATCTTCTACCCAGCCAAAAGAGGTTACAAAGTACCAAAAGCCTGGGGAAAGGAGTCCTACAGAGTGCTGAGGCATTCAGGGACATGCCTAGAGGCACATAGAAAGGCATCTTGAAAACAATTGGCTCCCAGTCCCGCCTGATTATGCTAGCAGCTCTGACTGATTGAGCCTTACCCAGAGCCCTGTGCTGAGTGGGAATAGAGTGGGGATTTGCCAGCTCTTTGAGCCTCTTACTACCCAGGCAGAGGCAGCAGCAACCCCATAGCTGGATCATCAGGCTGCTAATTCAGGAAGGAAAGACTAGGAGAGAGGCTCCGGGAAAACGGACTCTCTCATTGTCGGAGCCTGCAAATGCTAATGAGCCTTGACTGCCAACGAGACCGAAGCCCAATATATGACATTACCTTAGAGACTTATCAACTGCAAACCTCTACTTTAAATGTGCCACAGGGGCAGAACCCAGGGTACAGAGTCACTGACCAGGAAGAGGGAGAGAAAAGAAAAAGCAAGAAGATAACCTTTCAAAATCAAGAATAATCCACAGACTTTATAATCTATCCCATTTTATTATATTTGTTCATTTGTTTCTCTTATCTTCTTGTCTTGATTATTTTCTTCCTTATCCAATTTGGTCGTTTAATTCTCTGCCGGTCTTACTGTCTCCTCTCCTTGAACTACACTACCCATAAGTGTTACATCTCTCATTATCTTTCCTTTCCTCTTCCTTTCTCTCTATTAAGGTTGCACTCTCTCTCTCTCCCTTTGTTCTTTTTTCTTTTTTCGTCTTTTTGCATTTTCCTCTTTCTTTTTTTCTCCCTCTATATTAGTTTCTTCTTTTCTCCTTTACTTTTCCTCTCATTCAATCCTCAATCATGAACAAATTATTTTATTTGGGACTCAAATTTTTCTATGTGGCACTTTGGGGTTTTTTACTTTGATTTCTGAACTCACTAGCAGTGCTCCCAACCCTGGCTCTCCATTTTATCTAGTTTTTGCTCCACTAAATACAATAGTAATTTTTAATTTTTTTCCATTTTTCCGGTTTCCCTCTTATTCCTCTCATTATATCTCTTAGTTAACCATCACCTAAAAGCAAATCATTTATTCTTGACCCAAATTTTTTCCTTTTTTGCATTTTATGGGTCCATACCCCCTTTCTTTGCCCCTTTATCACTTCTCCCCAATTCAGGCCCTCCATTATAGGTAGTTTTTGTTCTATTTAGCACAATATAATTAACAGTTCACCACAAGATATTCTCAAGAAGGAGAGGAGAGGAGAGGAGTGGAAAAAAATAATTATTATTTTTATTTTTTTAACTTTTTATTTTTTATTAATTCTCATTAGTACTATCAACAAAACCGCCCTCAGATGCCATTAAGGAAAAAGAAATTGAATCTCATGGATACAAAAGACAGAGATGTAGCATAGACAGATGAAGAAAAATCTATGGAGAAAAATTTAATATATTGGAAACCTTGGAGCTAAATGACAGAGAATTTAAAACAGAAATCCTAAAAATACTCAGATATACAAGAAAACACAGAGAGGCAATTTAGGGAGCTCAGAAAACAACTCAATGAACACAAAGAATATATTTCCAAGGAAATTGAAACTATAAAAACAAATCAAACAGAGATGAAAAACTCAATTCACGAGCTGAAAAACTAGGTAACAAGCTTAGCTAATAAAACAGTCCAGATAGAAGAGAGGATTAGTGAGATAGAAGACAAGCAACTTGAGGCACAACAGAGAGAAGAAGAAAGAGACTAAAAAATTTTAAAAAATGAGATAGTCCTAAAGGAATTATCTGACTCCATCAAAAAGAATAACATAAGAATAATAGGTATATCAGAGGGAGAAGAGAAAGAAAATGGACTGGAGAACATATTCAAACAAATAATAGATGAGAACTTCCCAAGCCTGTGGAAAGAACTAAAGCCTCAAATTCAATAAGCAAACAGAACACCAAGTTTTCTTAACCCTAACAAACCTACTCCAAGGCACATCATAATGAAATTGGCACAAACCAATGGCAAAGAAAAAATTCTCAAGGCAGCCAGCAAAAAGAAGAATATAACATATAAAGGAAGGCCCATTACATTATCATTGGATTTCTCAACAGAAACTCTACAAGCTAGAAGAGAGTGGACCCCAATATTTAAAGTCCTGAAAGAGAGGAACTTTCAGCCAAGAATACTATACCCATCAAAGTTATCCTTCAAATATGAAGGAGAAATAAAAACATTCACAGTTACAGAAAAGATGAGGGAATTTACATCAGAAAACCCCCACTCCAGGAATTACTAAAATGGGTTTTCCAACCAGATACAAAGAAAAAACAAAACAAAACCACATGTAAAAGCTCCACCAAGAACACAATAAAACCAAATTTAAACTGTGACAATAAAAACAAACAAAAAAGTGGGGGGGAGAGGATGGAAATTAATAGTAGCAAAGGACGATGGAGTACAGAAGTACTCACAAGATAGTGCATTGCAATGAACAGGGTAGGAACCCTTTTCATTACTTAATGGTAACCACCCTTGAATAAACGACCACAGAAACACATGATTTAAAAAAGATAGCAACAGAGGAAAAAAGTATGGAATACAACCAAACAAAAAAAAGGATAGAAAAACAAAAGAGAAGAATCAAACAAGACAAAAATCTGAATGAAAGCAATGTATGAAATGGCAATAGGGAACCCACAAGTGTCAATAATTACACTAAATGTAAACAAATTAAACTAAACAATAAAAAGGCACAGAGTAGCAGAATGTATTTAAAAAGAAAATCGAACTGTATGCTGCCTACAAGAAACACATCTGTGGAAACTAAACAACATACTTTTAAAAAATGAATGGGTCAAAGAAGAAATAAGTGCAGAGATCAAAAGATTTATACAGACTAATGAAAATGACAATACGACATATCAGAATCTATGGGATGCAGCAAAAGCAGTGATAAGAGGGAAGTTCATATCACTTCAGGCATATATGAACAAACAAGAGAGAGCCCAAGTGAACCACTTAACTTCCCACCTTAAGGAACTAGAAAAAGAAGAACAAAGACAACCCAAAACCAGCCGAAGAAAGGAGATAATAAAAATCAGAGCAGAAATAAATGAATTAGAGAACAGAAAAACTATAGAAAAAATTAATAGAACAAGGAGCTGGTTCTTTGAAAAGATCAATAAAATTGACAAACCCTTGGCAAGACTTACCAAGGAAAAAAGAGAAAGAACTCATATAAACAAAATCCAAAATGAAAGAGGAGAAATCACCACGGACACCGTAGATATACAAAGAATTATTGTAGAATACTATGAAAAACTTTATGCCACTAAATTCAACAACCTAGAAGAAATGGATAAATTCCTAGAACAATACAACCTTCCTAGACTGAGTCAAGAAGAAGCAGAAAGCCTAAACAGACCTATCAGTAGAGAAGAAATAGAAAAAACCATTAAAAACCTCCCCAAAAAATAAAAGTCCAGGCCCTGACGGCTATACCAGCGAATTTTATCAAACATTCAAAGAAGACTTGGTTCCTATTCTACTCAAAGTCTTCCAAAAAATTGAAGAAGAAGCAATACTTCCAAACACATTTTATGAGGCCAACATAACCCTCATACCAAAACCAGGCAAGGATGGCACAAAAAAAGAAAACTACAGACCAATATCTCTAATGAATACAGATGCTAAAATACTAAACAAAATACTAGCAAATCGAATACAACAACATATTAAAAAAATAATACATCATGATCAAGTGGGATTCATCCCAGAATCTCAAGGATGGTTCAACATACGTAAAACGGTTAACGTAATACACCATATCAACAAAACAAAGAACAAAAACCACATGATCTTATCAATAGATGCAGAAAAGGCTTTCGATAAAATACAACACAATTTTATGTTTAAGACTCTCAACAAAATGGGTATAGAAGGAAAATATCTCAACATGATAAAGGCCATATATGATAAACCATCAGCTAACATCCTATTAAATGGCACTAAACTGAAGGCTTTCCCCCTTAAATCAGGAACAAGACAGGGTTGTCCACTCTCTCCACTCTTATTTAATGTGGTACTAGAGGTTCTCGCCACAGCAATCAGACAAGACAAAGAAATAAAAGGCATCCATATCGGAAAAGAAGAAGTAAAGGTATCACTTTTTGCAGATGATATGATCCTATACATCGAAAACCCCAAAGAATCCACAAAAAGACTACTAGAAACAATAAGCCAATACAGTAAGGTCGCAGGATACAAAATTAACATTCAGAAGTCAATAGCCTTTCTATATGCCAACAATGAAACAACTGAGAAGGAACTCAAAAGAATAATCCCCTTCACGATTGCAAAAAAAAAATAAAATACTTAGGAATAAACATAACAAAGAATGTAAAGGACTTATATAATGAAAACTATAAACCATTGTTAAGGGAAATCGAAAAAAGATATAATAAGATGGAAGAATATACCTTGTTCTTGGCTAGGAAGAATAAATATAATCAAGATGGCTATATTACCCAAAGCAATATACAAATTTAATGCAATTCCCATCAAACTTCCAATGACGTTTTTTAAGAAATAGAGCAAAAAATCATCAGATTTATATGGAACTATAAAAAACCCCGAATAGCCAAAGCAATCCTAAAGAAAAAGAATGAAGCTGGGGGCATTACAATACCTGACTTCAAACTCTATTATAGGGCCACGACAATCAAAACAGCATGGTATTGGCAGAAAAATAGACACTCAGACCAATGGAACAGAATAGAAAGTCCAGAAATAAAACCACATATATATAGTCAAATAATTTTTGATAAAGGGGCCAACAACACACAATGGAGAAAAGAAAGCCTCTTCAATAAATGGTGCTGGGAAAACTGGAAAGCCACATGCAAAAGAATGAAACTGGACTACAGTTTGTCCCCCTGTACTAAAATTAACTCAAAATGGATCAAAGATCTAAACATAAGACCTGAAACAATAAAGTACATAGAAGAAGACATAGGTACTCAACTCATGGACCTGGGTTTTAAAGAGCATTTTATGAATTTGACTCCAATGGCAAGAGAAGTGAAGGCAAAAATTAATGAATGGGACTACATCAGACTAAGAAGTTTTTGCTCAGCAAGAGAAACTGATAACAAAATAAACAGAAAGCCAACTAAATGGGAAATGATATTTTCAAACAACAGCTCAGATAAGGGCCTAATATCCAAAATATACAAAGAACTCATAAAACTCAACAACAAACAAACAAACAATCCATAAAAAAATGGGAAGAGGATATGAACAGACACTTCTCCAGGAAGAAATACAAATGGCCAACAGATATATGAAAAGATGCTCATCTTCTTTAGCTATTAGAGAAATGCAAATCAAAACAGCAATGAGATACCACCTCACACCTGTTCGATTAGCTATTATTAGCAAGACAGGTAATAGCAAATGTTGGAGAGGCTGTGGAGAAAAAGGAACCCTCATACACTGTTGGTGGGAATGTAAAGTAGTACAACCATTATGGAAGAAAGTATGGTGGTTCCTCAAAAAACTGAAAATAGAACTACCTTATGACCCAGCAATCCCTCTACTGGGTATATACCCCAAAAACTCAGAAACATTGATACGTAAAGACACATGCAGCCCCATGTTTATTGCAGCATTGTTCACAGTGGCCAGGACATGGAAACAACCAAAAAGCCCGTCAATAGATGACTGGATAAAGAAGATGTGGCACATATACACTATGGAATACTACTCAGCCATAAGAAATGATGACATCGGAACAATTACAGCAAAATGGTGGGATCTAGATAACATGATACGAAGCGAAATAAGTAAATCAGAAAAAAACCAGGAACTGCATTATTCCATACGTAGGTGGGACATAAAAGTGAAACTAAGAGACATTGATAAGAGTGTGGTGGTTACGGGGGGGAGGGGGAATGGGAGAGGGAAAGGGGGAGGGGGAGGGGCACAAAGAAAACAAGATAGAAGGTGACAGAGGACAATCTGACTTTGGGTGACGGGTATGCATCATAATTGAACGACAAGATACCCTGGTCTTGTTATCTTTGAATATATGTATCCTGATTTATTGATGTCACCCCATTAAAAAAATAAAATTATTTAAAGAAACACATCTAAGCAACAAGGATAAAAACAAATTCAAAGTGAAAAGCTGGAAAACAATACTCCAAGCAAATAACATTCAAAAAAAGCAGGTATAGCAATATTCATATCTGATAATGCTGACTACAAGACAGCAAAAGTACTCAGAGACAAAAATGGTCATTTCATAATGATTAAGGGGATGCTGAATCAAGAAGACATAACAATTCTTAATATATATGCACCAAACCAAGAGCACCAAAATATATAAGACAGCTACTTATTGACCTTAAAACACAAACTGACAAAAATACAATATACTTGGAGACTTCAATACACCGCTGATGGCTCAAGATTGGTCATCCAAACAGAGAATCAATAAAGATATATTGGCCTGTTTATAAAGTAGTGTCAGCAGACTAGAAGGAAAGGAATGCAGTCAGAGGGTGAGGTGCCTGAGTTTTTGAACGTGCAATACGTATAGAAAGTGAAGCAGACTGTAATTCCACTGCAGTGACAGTCGGAATCTGATTCCTAAGGAAAAGTGGAGATGAAATATCTCTCACCTTCGGAATAAAGTATCCTCTGAAGTTAATGTCCCGGGTCACCTCATGGGGCAGATTGGTGGGAACAAGGTCACTGTATCTCTGGATCTCGTGCACCATGGCGTCCGTGTAGGGCATGCGGCTCCTGTCCTGCATGCAGGGGCTCCGGTTTCTGCCAACCACACGGTCGATCTCTTCCTGGACTTTAGCTGGCACGGCAGGAATCAGAATGTATGTGAAATGGAACACTCTTGTGAAATGACCGTCTTAATTTTGGTTACATTGTGCTGGGAGATGGGGAGAAAGGAAAACGACATTTCGCTACCTCCATAAGGGAGAAAAAGAAACAGATTTTCAGTTTCTTGGGCTAATTTGAGTCTCATTAGAGACTTAAATATATGTGCATGTAAAACACAACTGTACCATGAAATTCACTTCTCAACTTTGATTCTCTATTTTGTGTATTTTTGTTTAATGGACTAGGGGGGCCTGGGATCCTGAAGGATCACTACAAACCATGTAGTTTAACCTCTTAACAAAAACTATGCAGTTTTTGTTTTATTAAATGTGTAACTTCCAAGGGAGTAAGAGCTTCCCAGTACAGTAAGTGCTTAATAAATAGAGTAATTAAATGAGATGTTTAGTAGACTCAGCACAGAGGAACAAGAAGTTAACATTTATTTAGCATGGAAAATTTGATAGGCATGCTACACTATTTAGTGTATTTCTTTATAATTTCTCAAAATAGTTTTATGTGTTCGATATTAGTTTGTGTATCTTAAAAATGAGAAAAGAGGTCCAGAAAAGTAAATATACTTCTTAAGGACATCCAGGTATTATGTGGTTTTTCTCATTCCCAAACCCACCATCTTTGAACTTAAATAAGATTATTGTAAGTAATTTGTGTTAGTGAATTATATTTTTCCTTTACCTACAAAATACATCATGTTAATAGCTTAAGTAGGACTATTCATTAGTTAAAAAACAAATGCTTATTACTTTGCCTTTGTGGAAAAGACTCTGTGAATGTTAGGAAGTATTATCATCTCCTTAGACAGAAGATGGCGTCATACGGGGAAAGGTAGTCATGAGTCGGAGGTCACACAGCTATGTGCTAGTAGAGCAGAACCTGCAGCCACTGTTGTTAGAGCCTATAACCCACTTTCTCTACTACCGGGTGGCTACTGTGGACATATGGGATGTATCTACCACGTGAAGAATGGTCCTTTAATGGAGCATCTGAAAAATATGTGGTTTAATAGTTATAAGGAACAAAGAGTTAGGAATTTTAGAGAAGTTTTAGATTTTGCCTTCTCAGTTTGAGAGATGAGTTTTGCCTAGAAGAGAGTGGTTATATGCAATGGTTAGGAGCTGCTTATAAAATCCTATGCTTAACCAAATGTCACAGTGAAAGATAATGCTGGCAAGAAAGAAAAGAGAAAACATAAATGGATATGATGCAAGAAAAAACCCACCTAGAAAATGAAAATGGAAGAGCTGGGGAAATATGACACAAGAAGGGCTTTAAATGTGTGTAGGAAAATGTCCCAAACAATTAACAGTCATAATCGACATAGGTCTTACAAGAGTTAGTGAGTTTATTTGGCTAAAAGACTCTGTGTCACATGAAAGAATAACATTGCCATCATATCCCACAATGTGATGTGTGCAAGCAAAGTGATTCAAGGCTGTGCTTCTAAATCGCACCTTTTGGAAAACAGTTATAATGGAGGACAGGGGACTTTAAACTAAGTAGGAAAATCTTTAAGTAATGAAAAGGGTTCCTACCCTGCTCATTGTAGCGCACTATTTTGTGAATACTTTTGCACTCCATCGTCCTTTGCTACTGTTAATCTCCATCCTCTCCCCCCTTTCTTTTTGTTGTTGTCACAGTTTAAATTTGGTTTTATTGTATTCTTCTTGGAACTT